>NW_017682592.1:0-4513 GCF_001879085.1 Nicotiana attenuata | reverse complement strand
GCTGCAGTAGACCCATTTGGACAAGTTTCGGGAATAGACTGGAGTAAGGTTCACCAATTGGGGTAAAGTTTGGTCTCCTGGGTGGTTCCCGAGGACGGAAGTTATTCTGCGGAGGATGGGGGTTGTAGTGGTTTTGCTGAGGAGGCTGATTTCTTTGAAATGGAGCTTGGTTTCTATTGGCATGTGGCTGCGGCCGAGCAAAGGGTTGAGCATTCATGACTGCATACGGTTGAGGAGCATAAGCCATGTCATGGTAAGGGTAGTGATGTTGAGGGGTTCTTTCAGAGAAGATGGGCCTAGGGGCCCGGTCTCTTCTTGCCCTTGTTGCTGCCATAACCGTTTCTTCTTTCTGTTTACCCTTGGCCATTCCTCCAGACCCGCCTTGGATGGCTTGGGAGGTTACTCTAATAGCCGATTGACTCAAAATCTTGCCAGTTTTCAAACCATTTTCTACCATTTCACCAATTTTAATCGCCTCTGCAAAAGGCTTGCCCATGGCCGACATAATATTCTGGAAGTAGTCTGCTTCCTAGGCCTGAAGGAACACAGTGACCATCTCTACCTCATCCATTGGAGGCTTCACTCTTGATGCCTGTTCGCGCCACTTAATTGCATATTCTCGAAAACTCTCTGAGGGTTTCTTCTTTAGATTCGCCAAGGAGTTCCTGTCTGGCGCAATGTCTATGTTGTACTGAAATTGTCGAACAAAGTCTCTAGCAAGATCGTCCCAGATATGCCAATGTGAGATGTCTTGGTCCATATACCACTCTGAGGCAATGCCGATTAAGCTTTCTCCAAAATATGCCATCAACAATTCTTCTTTGCCACCGGCCCCCCGTAGCTGATTACAATACTTCTTCAAGTGAGCAATAGGGTCGCCGTGCCCGTCATACTTTTCAAATTTTGGTGTTTTGAACCCTGAGGGAAAATGTAGATGCGGGAACATACACAGGTCTGTATAGGAGACACTCTTTTGCCCACTCAAGCCTTGCATATTTTTATGCTCTGCTCGAGGCTTCTCATTCTCTTTGCCATCTCATCTTGCTCTGGGGCTTTGGGGGTTTTGTCTTGCCCCGGTGTAAGCTCGTACGGTGGTGGCTGAGAGTAAGTATATTGAGGATAATAAGGGGGGTCAGCCTGAAAGACGGGATTTTGGAATGTGAAGACCGAGGGGTCGAAAGCATGCTTGGGTAGTGATGGTTGTGTTGTTGCGGAGCATGGTGGAGCCGTGAAGATGTGGGGAGCAGTTCCAGAGGGGAACACCTGGGGGTGAACCTCAGAAGGTGTTCCGAGGAAATGAGCAGTTATGGTAGGTTGCCTCAAAGGAGTGTTTGGGTGGCTGATGGGGACAGTGATAACACCTCCAGATCTGGGGAATAGCTCCGGGAATTTGGGGATGGTGCTTGGGGGTTCCTTTCCATTGTTCCAAGCATCCCACATTTCAATGAGTCGTAGGCGCAATACTCGATTTTCTTCAGCTGTAAGGGATTCAGAGGCCGGGACCCCCGAGATGGGGCTGTCTTCGGATATGGGAATTGCAGGCAGGGTCATATCTGTAGCCATTTCTATGCTACCTCTTTATCTGGTGAAGTATTGATGTGATGCCAGCGTACCACAACCAACCACCGTTTCTAAAAGCTAAGCTGGATTTGACAGCAACAACGGTTAGTGTGAACAAATAACAGATAGGTAACTGCACATTGGAATGTGATGCACCTATACAGTTAAATGGATATCTACATGTTTGCTTCGGTTGCATGCGTCATCCCGGCTTTTCTTTTGTTCCTTTCGCTTTTCTTTCTCTTTTTGTTTTTCTCTCATTTTCTTTTCCTCCTCTCTCTTTGTTTTCATTTTCTGCTTTTTCTTTTCTTTGGCCATGGTTTTTCTCTCAACGCCTTGTTTTCTTCTTTTGCATTTCTTTTTTTTTCTCTCTTATTTTTCTTTCATTTATTTCCCCTGCGTTTCTCTTTTTCTCTTTTTCTTAGGATTACGGTCGAATCTTATGTAGATTGCCTGCGTATCATGGCCCCGCATGAATCAGACCAAGCGTAGTTCTTGCAAAATAAATGTAAAATAGAAGCAAAATGTTTTGGGATTTTCAATTTTATTGATAGCAAATACTTTGATTACACAGACTCAAAACTGACGAATAAACAACATAACAGACTTTGATAAAAGAAAACAACTACAGACTCCAACGTCAACTATTCTATTTCAAAAGAAAATACAGACTCAAACAACTGACGGACTCTTAGCGAAAAGAAAATACAGACTCAAACACTGACAGACTCTAGAAAAAAGGAAATATGACAATCACGAATACATTAAAGCTCCTAGTGCCCGCGGGACATCGTTCGGTCTCGCCGCGGGCCTATATGCAAGTTCCCCTTGAAGTCTGTCCAGGTCACTCATTATTTGCTTCACAAATATCATCACCTATGCAAAGAAAGTGGTGCGAGTCATGTTCTCGCACATTTGGCATTTCCTAGTAATATAGTGAGCAACGGTTAAGATTCTTTCTCTGATTCTGCCCTTTTCCTGAAGCAACCGCCCTATCTGTTGAGCCCTGGCCTCCAAAGTCTGCTCGGCTATCTGGTTTTGTTCCTGGAGTTGTTGCAAGTCCATTTCTAATTGTGCCAATGCCGCGTAGCAATGCTCTCTTTCAATCTTGAATTCTTTTGCCTGTTTGATCATTTTGTTCTCTGTGGCGATGACCCTTTTCCTTAACCCCGCGACCTTATTATCATATTCTTCTTTCAACTGTTTAACCATGCGGGCTCGTTCTTCCGCGTTTTTAGCCAATTGTTTTCGAACCCCGGCTAATTCTCTTTCTGTTTGTTGAGGTCAAAACTGTAGTCATTCACTTTTTGCCTTAGATTTTCTATAAGTTTTACATCTTTGGCGCTCCTGACGGGATCTTCGGCCGCTATCTTCATCTTTTGAATTTGGGCTCGTAAGGCTTCATTCTCTTTGGCTAATTTCTTTTTCTCACCCTCATCGACTGCAGCTTGCACACTATTTTCAAACTGAAGGTCTCGGACTTGCTTTTCCAATTCTCCTATTTTAGCTCTGTATTCATTTTCTTTAGCTAACCAGGCCCATTGTTCTTGCGGTGATTCGACAAAATCCTGAAGGTGAGGTCTTTTGGCCGGCCTCCCAAATGCAATGTCCCTTCTATACCAGGCATGATTCTCAGGTGACACTTCTCCTTTAGATCGATCCCGGACACAAGTATTTGCCGCCAAGTATTGATATTCGCTCCAAACCTGACTGACCCTTGCTTCAGGAAACTAGCCATCAGGACCAATCTCAACTACTTAGATACTAAGGTCGTCGTCCTTTGGCACTACTTGGCATCTCCCGAGTTGCCTTAAAACCCGATACGGAGCATAAGGCTGAATGCTCTTAAGACCCATCAAGAGAAAGTGCAGCCCCGCTGCTGGCATATATATGATTTCATCTACAGGTAACCACCCAAACGTCCACTCTATTTGACTAGCAGTGAGGGACCGAAAGTATGATGTCCAGCCTGTGAATCCTTCAGGCAAGCTGACCCCCTTAATCCTTGTATAAAACTCCTCTATACAAGTTTTCTCTGTAGACCCATAACTCAGGAACTGAGGACGATGGCACAGGTGTTTGGTCATCCACATGTGCAACAAGAGATTGCACCCCTCAAACAAGTCTCCTCCGGCTTTGCAGGCTGTAAGAGCGCGGAAGATTTCAGCTAATATCATGGGCGCATGCTTTTGGCTTGAGTGAGTAGAGTGCTGACGACCCCAGCTATCTTTATGTCAATATCTCCATCTTTCCTCGGGAATACCCAAAGCCCCAAAAAGACCACCATAAAAGCAAAACGTCTATGTTCTTCCCATTTTTGGCAGTTTCCTTTGCTACATATCTTGTTCTCCGGGTTATTGAACCCTCCGATGTGGCCATATCTATGGTATATGAAGTGTGGAGTACAAAAGTCATCTGCCAAATCCGTGTTGTGGACCGTCCTGCTTATCTTCAGTGAGTCTAAGAATTTATGCACGGCCACAGTTCTCGGGGCAATCAAGTACTTATGTCTTAAAGGAACCTCAGCACGTCCGATGTACCCGGCTATTTCTCCAAGGTCGGGGTGAGTTCAAAGTCTGAAAAATGGAACACGTTGTGCGCCGGGTCCCAACATGTAACTAATGCCCTTATGATGTCTCCCCGAGGTGTAATTTCCAACAAACCGGTAAGCCCTTTCAAATATTTTTTTACTTCATCTTGTCCTTCTCCTCCTAGATCGTTCCACCACAGACGCAACTCCAAAGGGATTTTATTTATGATTGAGAAAGGTTTATTTTGAATCGTGCTCGTCCTGCACATTTATTTAAAGTGATTTAATGACTTATTTTGACTTAAACAGAAAAAAGGCTATTTTTTGCAAAATTTTCATTTAAGAAAAACAAAGACTTGGTTTTGCAGTTACGGCCTTTCAGCACTTCTAGGGGAAGATTTTAAGGCTGTGCCTGCTAACCAT
>NW_017682591.1:0-9630 GCF_001879085.1 Nicotiana attenuata | reverse complement strand
ATACAAGTATGTAGGACAGGGCTTAGTCCCATCAAAGAGCGAGCAGCAAATAAGAGTAGTATATGTTTTAGCTGGAGATATTTCGGTGTCTGATGGCCCGATTGATATTGATCTTATTACATGTATATTTTTGTGGATGCTATCGCTACGTGAGATGTGCCTGCGTTCAAAGAAAAATTATAAGTTTTGTGAGGGGAGGTTGGTTCGTGCTTCTGTCCGCTGGCCTTGCTTTGCTCCATTTTGGAGGCCTTTTTCGAGTTTCCCTGGGTAACACCTGACTGTTATGGAAATAGAGTTTTCGAAAATATGCAATTGTTGATAAAAGAGTCATATTAGAAACATATTGATATATTAAGTGATTTTTAGATGAACTAGTGACTGTAACATGTTTCAGAGACATTGCAGTTTTCTCATGTTAGAAGTTTGAGGGTCCTCCTCAAAATTCGGCCCCAGTTTCTTAACCGATTTCTGATCGTCTGACATATGTTGACGTTGGCTGGACTTGGTCCGGAATTTTGAGGGTCCTCCTCAAAATTCTGCCCCAGTTTCTGATTTTTGGAAAAAATGGAAATTTTATTATGATATGACCAAACCCATAAGGCTGCCTACGTATCCCCTCTTAAACGGGAATCAGGTCAAGCGTAGTTCAATCACATCAAAATGAGGAAATGTAAATAGTCTAAGCATAATATCTTTTGACCGTGTCTAAATTGATTGGTTTTGGCCAAATTTGTCCGTCCATTTTCGCAAGTATGAGTGCCCCTCCTGTTAGAACCTTGTGAACCATGTACGGACCTTACCAGTTGGGGGAGAATTTCCCTTTGGCTTCATCTTGATGTGGGAAGATCTTCTTCAGCACTAGCTGTCTTGGTGCAAATTGCCTTGGTTTGACCCTTTTGTTGAAAGCTCTGGACATTCTGTTCTGATAAAGCTGCCCATGACACACTGCATTCATCCTTTTCCCGTCTATGAGGGCTAGCTGCTCATAGCGGCTCCTTATCCATTCTGCGTCGTGAGTTCAGCTTCTTGTATGATTCTCAAAGAAGGGATCTCTACCTCGGCTGGGATGACATCTTCTGTACCATAAACCAGCATGTAGGGAGTTGCCCCGGTTGATGTGCGAACTGTGGTGCGGTATCCCAACAAAGCGAAGGGTAGCTTCTCGTGCCATTGTTTGTGGTTTTCTACCATCTTCCTTAGTATCTTCTTGATGTTTTTGTTGGAGGCCTTTACGGCTCCATTCATCTGAGGTCTATAGGCTGTGGAATTCTTGTGCTTGATTTTGAAAGTTTCACACATGGCTCTCATTAGATCACTGTTGAGATTGACGGCACTATCAGTAACACTGGACTTGGGAACTCCGAATCGGCAAACAATACGATCTTTGACAAAATCCGCGATGACTTTCTTGGTTAAAACTTTGTAAGATGCAGCCTCTACCCATTTTGTGAAGTAATCAATGGCTACCAGAATAAACCTGTGTCCGTTTGAAGCAGTGGGCTCAATCGGACCAGTGACATCCATTCCCCAGGCGACGAATGGCCAAGGTGATCTTGTTGCGTTGAGCTCGTTTGGCTGCACTTTTATCATATCGGCATGCACTTAGCATTGGTAGCATTTGCGGACATACTGGACGCAGTCTATCTCCATAGTCATCCAAAAGTAACCGGCCCTGAGTATCTTCTTGGCTAAGACAAAACCATTCATATGTGGGCCGCAGGTCCCAGCATGTATCTCCTCAAGTAGCTTAGAAGCCTCTTTTGCGTCGACACATCTTAGCAGTCCTAAATCAGGAGTTCTCCTGTACAAATTTCTTCGCTATGGAAGAAGTGATTGGACAATCTCTGGAGTGTGCGTTTCTGAGTGTGGTTTGCATGCTTCGGATATTCTCCTTTCGCAAAATACTCCTTGATGTCGTTGAACCAAGGCTTTCCATCTGTCTCTTCCTCGACGTGAGCACAGTAAGCCAGTTGATTATGGACTCTTACTGGGATGGGATCAATGAAATTCTCGGCCGGATGCTGTATCATAGATGAAAAAGTGGCCAATGCATCGGCAAACTCATTCTGAATTCTAGGTACATGCCGAAACTCTATCTTTGTAAACCTCTTTCTCAATTCCTACACATGGTGCAGATATGGCAATATCTTGGAATTCTTGGTGGCCCACTCTTCTTGTACCTGGTGCACAAGCAAATCTGAATCACCAATTACCAGCAGCTCCTGAATATTCATGTTGACTGCCATGTTGAGTCCTAGTATGCAGGCCTCATACTCCGTCATGTTGTTGGTGTAGGGAAATCTGAGTTTAGCAGATACCGGATAATGTTGACCTGTTTCTGATACCAAAACTGCTCCAATGCCTACCCCTTTGAAATTTGCAGCTCCGTCGAAGAACATCCTCCAGCCGTCGTATGCTTCAGTAATGTCCTCTCCTACGAATGACACCTCTTCATCAGGAAAATACGTTTTCAAGGGTTCGTATTCTCCTCCCACCGGATTTTCAACAAGATGGTCTGCCAATGCTTGTCCTTTGACCGCCTTTTGAGTTACGTAGACGATATCGAACTCACTTAAGAGTATCTGCCATTTGGCCAACTTTCCAGTCGGCATGGCTTTTTGAAATATATACTTCAAAGGGTCCATCCTGGATATGAGGTATGTGGTATAGGCACAGAAGTAATGCCTCAACTTCTGGGTCGTCCAGGTCAAAGCACAACAAGTGCGTTCCAGCAGAGAGTACCGTGCTTCGTAAGGTGTGAACTTCTTACTCAAGTAGTATATGGCTTGCTCCTTTCTTCCTGTCTCATTATGTTGTCCCAGAACACATCCGAAGGCTCCTTCCAATACAGATTGATAGAGTAGCAAAGGTCGTCCCGGCTCTGGCGGGACCAAGACCAGTGGTGTGGACAGGTATTCCTTGATTTTCTCAAAAGCTTTCTGAGAATCTTCGGTCCAGCTTGTCTCGACATCTTTCCTCAGCATCTTGAAGATGGGCTCATATATGACCGTGGACTGTGCTATGAAGCGACTGATATAGTTGAGACGTCCTAGGAAGCTCATCACGTCCTTTTTGCTCCTAGGCGGCGCTAACTCCTAAATAGCCTTGACTTTAGACGGATCTAGCTCGATCCCTCGACGGCTGACAATGAATCCCAATAACTTTCCTGCGGGAACCCCGAATGCACACTTTGCAGGGTTCAGCTTTATGTTATACCTCCATAACCTGTCAAAGAATTTTCTCAAGTCTGCTATGTGATCTGCGGCCCTCTTGGATTTGATAATGACATCGTCCACATACACCTCTATTTCTTTGTGTATCATATCATGAAAGATGGTTGTCATGGCTCTCATGTAGGTAGCCCCAGCATTCTTTAGACCAAATGACATCATCTTGTAGCAGTATACCCTCATGGTGTGATAAAAGCTATTTTCTCTGCATCTTCTTCATCCATCCAGATCTGGTGATAACCCGCGAAGCAATCTACAAAGGATTGGAGTTCATGCTTGGCGCAATTGTCGATCAGGATGTGTATATTCGGTAGTGGGAAGTCGTCCTTGGGACTTGCTCTGTTTAAATCTCGGTAGTCAACACACACTCTGACTTTCCCATCTTTCTTTGGAACTGGCACAATGTTGGCTAACCAGGTTGGGTACTCAACCACCCTGAGAACTTTGGCTTTGATCTGCTTAGTAACCTCCTCCTTGATTTTCAGGCTCATATCTGGTTTGAATTTTCTGAGTTTCTGCTTCACTGGCGGACACATTGGATCGGTAGGTAACTTGTGAGCCACTATGGACGTGCTTAGACCGGCCATATCATCATATGACCATGCAAAAATGTCCTCATACTCTTTTAAGAAGCGGATGTACTCTTCCTTCTCTGTTGGTGATAAGTGAATGCTGATGCGAGCCTCCTTGACGATCTCGGCGTCCCCCAAGTTTACTGCTTCGGTTTCGTCCATATTGGACTTAGGCTTATTCTCAAAGTTTTCAACCTCCCTGACAACTTCCTCGGGTATCTCGTCTTCTTCATCCGAATCACTATCCTTTTATTGCGTTGCCTCATTACATGTCACAGTCATCGGTTCATCAGGAAAAGTAATAATAACGCCGTAGAAAGAAAAAGTGTAGAAAATAATAATGAATAACAAAGAGCAATGCATTTGATTAAAACTGAAAAACATCCGGACTAGTATGGCTCAATGAACATTTATTTTGAAACAAGCAAGTCTTTAATACAAAGTTACTGAAAATCTTAAATACCTAGAATGGTTATAGAAATAAAATCTGCCAAGCTAACCAGGGACTCGGCGGGCCCGGGATGGTGTGGCGGTCCAGTTCCTGAGAACAGCTCCCTTCTCCACAGTCTGAATAGTGAGGCCTTCTTCCTTCTCCTCCTCAATTATTGCACTGCAATCCATGTCTTCGTCTTCCAAGAACAGATTCTTCAGCCCAGCTAATGCCTCTTCTTCTGCAGTTCCCCATATTGTGTCAGCACGGTGAAAAGCTTGATCCAGATGTGGCACCGATTGCTCGAGAAGGTAATACGGTCCGCGCCATGGAGGCGACCAATCATTATTTATCCAAGCCCAAAGGTAGTGCCATGACCCTTCAGTTGTATCGGTCTAGTAATACCCTAGAGGTTCTTCCCAAGCCCTTTACCGGGTTCATACCCGTACCATGCCAGTATGTTTTCTATTTTGCTACTCCACCATTTGTCTTTCTCAACGGCGTTGACACGTTCAATGTGATGATAGGTTTCCCCTCCTAGCCTTCTTCTATTTTCGATAACCGGGATGGTTTGGCTGGTGTAAATGGGGTTACTCCCGTCCCCGTGAATGATCACCTCCTGATGGTTCCATTCAACTTTACTGCCTGATGCAAGGTTGACGCCACAGCCCCAGCGACGTGTATCCATGGTCATCCTAACAGCAGATTGTAGGATGCAGATATGTCCAGCACCTGAAACTCGATATCGAAACCATTTGCAGACAGAGATTAATTTCTCCGATGGTAGCTCTTTGAGACCCATCAAAAGCCTTCACGTTCATGGTCCCTTCTCGTATCTCATATAGGCTTTTGCCCAACCTCTTCAGTGTTGTGAATGGGCAAATATTGAGACTGGACCCTCTATCAATCAGGACCCTGGTAATGAAGTAGTCTTCACATCGCACTATTATGTGCAGTGCCCTGTTGTGATTCAAACCCTCATGCGGCAACTCATCCTCGTGGAAAGTGATTTTGTGACTTTCCAACACCTGTCCCACCATGTTAGCCATTTCTCCACTTGTGATATTATTGGGCACATAAGCTTCGCTCAACATTTTCATTAAAGCATTCTTGTGCACCTCTGAATTTTGCAATAGTGACAGGATGGATATCTGAGCTGGGGTTTTGTTCAAATAATCAATGACGGAGTACTCCTTTGCTTGTACTTTCCTCCAAAGGTCATCTAGCCCTGTTTCAATGACAGGCTGCTTGGTAGTGGCGTTCTTACTCGGTCCTCCCAGGTGTTCAGGTGTATAGATTCTTCTGGTCCTAGTCATTCCTTGTGCGGCATCGGATTCCTCCATATTTGCCTTTCCTTTTCGCGTAGCTTCGGCAACATAATCCCAAGGTATTGCTTTTGAATTGAAAGGAGGTGTGGTTGATACTGTCACTCTAAAAGGTGCGACCACTTCTACTTCAAACGGAACAAGGGTGGCCGCGGGTGGAGCCACCTCTACCTCAAATGGAACTGATGTGGTTTCCTCAACCTCGATTGGTGACTGAGTCTGTACTACAATAGGAGTGAGTGTGACTGAGGGTTTAAAGTCATCACCTTCCCGAATAAGCCCAATCGACCCCTCAGGATCCCACTCTTCGTTCGTCTCTATCACATGTTTCCCACCACCTCTATGATCAGGGAGAGGGTTGTTGCGAACATCGGGTGTGGCTTCGTTTGCCTGTATGACCTTGTTTTCAATCAGCATCTGGATCTTATCTTTCAATGCTCGGCACTCGTCAGTGGTGTGCCCATTCAGACCGGAATGGTACGCACAAGTTTTGTTAGGATTGACCCATTGGGATGGATTCTCTAATGCCACAGCGGGAACAGGAGTGACGTAACCTGCGGCTTTCAACCTTTCATACAGCTGGTCAATGGGTTCAGCGATAGCGGTGTATTGTCTGGGTGGCTTGCGATCAAAATCGGGTCTTGGTCTTGGATAATTTTAGCGAGTTGGAGGTGACTGGAAATGAGATGGTTGGGAGTTATAGGTATGATAGACAGTGGCTGGTTGGGAATATTTTGGAGATGATGGTTGATATGTAGGTGGGGATGCTTGGTATGTGGGTGAAGGTGTTTGATATGTGGGTGGAGGTGTTCGATAGGTTAAGTGGAGATTTCGGGCCTTGAGCCACCATTACTGCCCCAAGTCTTTCTTCTTTGATATGCCGCCTGATTGCAATGCCTTATCTGTGGCCTGTAATGCCTCGAAATTCGTTACCGTCCCGCTTTTGATGCCTTCCTCGATTCTTTCCCCAAGTTTGATGATATCAGAGAATTTATGGTTTTTAATAACCATCAGCCTTTCATATACTGCGGATCTTGTGCTCTAACGAAGAACTTGTTCATCTGTTCCTCGTCCAGAGATGGTCTGACCTTGGACACTTCTGACCTCCAACGAGTAGCATACTCGCGGAAAGTCTCAGTGGGTTTCTTATTAAGATTCTGGATGTAGAAAACATCTGGTGCATTTTCTGTGTTGAACCTGAATCGGTCCATGAAATCTGATGCCATAATTACCCAATTGGACCATTTCTTGGGATCCTGGCTGATGTACCAGGACAAAGCATCACCAGTAAGACTCCTCATGAAGAGTTTCATCCGGATCTTTTCATCTTTTCCGACTCCAACACGCTTGTCACAGTAGGTCCTCAGATGAACCCTGGGATCTCCTGTACTGTCAAACATCTCGAACTTATGAGGTTTGTACCCCTCTGGTAGTTCTACATCCGGCTGTATACATAGGTCTTCTTAATTAAAACCCTCTATCCCTTTGCCGCCTTCGACACCCTGAACCCGACTTGTCAATTTCTTGAGTTATTCGGCCATGTTCTTGATGAGCAGGTCCTTCTCAGCTAATTCTGGTGTATAGGAAGTTGGCTGAGTAGAGTGAGGTATGGTCTCCACATATATGGGGTTGTTTTGATGAGTGCCAGGGACTTGGGTGTAGTGATGGTCATTGGTTGAGTTTTGAGGATCGTGAATGGGTTGTGGTGTATTTTGGGGAGTGTGGTGAGTGGCGGTTGGTGGGTACTGGATTGATTGGTGGTGGTGTTGTGGCGGAGTTGGTATTGGTAAGGGATTGAGATTTTGAGGTGGGGTTGTGTATTGATGAGGTGCAGGAGGGTTTTGTGGATGTTGGTTTGGTGTGTTTTGGGGAGGTGCTGGTTTCTTTGTGTTTTGTTGGTAGATGTCGGGGACATTCAGGGTGAGTGACAAGTTTGCCAAGTTGCGAACCTGCTGAAGCTCTCCTTGTAGCTCCAGTATCTTTTGTTCCAATCTCAAGACTAGATCATTTGGTGCCGAAGTACTCCGGCCGTCTGAAGTTTCTGCGTTTTCCACATTCTCTTTTCGAATACCACTTAAGTCGTCCATTTTTGCTTTTCCTTTGCCTTTTGTATTATTTGGAGGAGGAGGAGGTGAAGGGCCTCTAGATCTGGTGTGATATGCTGATGATGCTAGTATGAGCGAACCAACCTTAGGGGATGGGAATAATGAATAAAGAAAAAACAAAAAGGTAGATAAGTCAGTGAGGGTTCGAAAATGTTTGCAGTATTTATACACATATTGCTAGAATGTAAATTCGTGTCCTAATTTGGGAGCCTCGTTGTGCCCGAGGTAGGCCTAGCGACAAATAGATTTGGAGAACTTTAGATGCCAACAAATGCCTCATTTCATAATATAAAAAATAGACAAATCCCAAAACGACACTAAGATAATAGAAAAGTAAGTCACTATTGGCACTTGGCCTTATTACATTTTAGGAAAGTAAATAAATCTAGCCTATTTGGTCCCAGAAGGACCTTCCCCAGATTCGATCTTCTTGACTCCATCATACCGGTTCCCTAGCTCGTGCAGACCCAGCAGTAGGTAAGCTCTGCCAAATGTCCTCCTTCACTTCTTTCAGCGTTCTGGCAATCCTCAATCCTCTTTATGACTTTACCCTCCAGCTCCACTAATCCTAGCTCCAGATATTCCAACTTTCTGTTGGAAGTGACTGCCATTTCTTTCCATTCTTTGATCAACCTCATATTTGCCTCGTGTATTTCCCGATGCTCATTCTCAGAGTCGTGGACCCTCTTGCGTAGTCTGTTGTATTTGTCTTGAGCTTCAGCTTCCTCGTCTATGATTCTATTCCCCCGACCGGATCCTGGCCTTACCATTCCTTTCAGATTGTCCTCTAACCATGCTGGGTAGAGAGGTTCACACCCCGCATGATACCTGTCTGGCTCAATGGTGTTCTTTTCCACAATGATTTTGTAGTGCCACATGTGCTGGCTTGGTACTTGTAAGGGACGTCGTCGTCTTGAAAGTCTGCTCTCAAATAACTCATCTTGGCAACCCTTGGTACAACCTATTTCCTGTCTGCTTGCCTCATAACTCGGATAGGGACATAAGGTTATATCCCTCTCAACCCAATCAGTACCAAGTGTGGAGCGTCTCTGGATATGATGATGAATTCGTCTGTTGGGAACCATTCAAACATCCATTGCACTTGTTCCTCGGTCAGATTGTCGAAGAACTCCACCCACTATTTGGCACTTTCCGGCTGAGCAAACCTGTGCGGAATGTAAGTCATCCGCTTGGAGTGATGGAAGGCAATATGGTCGTTCCAAGACCTTCGCGGAAGTTTTTGGCGATACTGGCCCCTTTGAAGATGTTCTAATAACCACAACTGCAGCAACAGGTTACAACCCTCAAAATGCTTGATTCCCCCTTTGACAGCGCTCCAGAGCCCTGTAGATGTCGGCTATGATCATGGGGACTATAGTGTATGTCTGTCTGTTGATCCCTTCCATCAAAGTCTTGGCGACCATGGCCAATCTAGTAATTCTTTCCCTTTTCATCGGGAACACTATCAGGCCCAAGAAGCACACAATGAATATGAACACTCTGCGGTGGATGTGTCCTAGAGAAGTGATAGAAAGCTCGCAATGGAAGGTACGGTAGGATTTGCTATGGCCGTATCTCTCATACAGGTATTCGAAGGGTATGTAGGATTTCTTTAGGCATTCCAAGTCAGCATTTTTCTTCAGCCCCATCATCTTTAGGAACCCTTTACCAATACCGTTCTCCGGCACCAATAGCCCAGGCTATCCCAAGCCAATCCCGCAAGTCCCCCAATTTCTTCTAGGAGTGGTGTCATTTCTATGTCGCCGAAACGGAACACAGCCCTTTCACTATCCCAGAACAAAGTGGCAGCCTCGATCAACCTATTGTTTGGCTGAATGTCTAGTAGAGAAGGTAAATTTCCCAAGTACTTTCTTACGTGTTTCTTGTCACTTGAGGAAAGGTCCTCCCACCAATCCAGTAGCAATGGTGGAATTTGTTGACCATGCCGAATATGGGGACCTCGTGCCT
>NW_017682590.1:0-9632 GCF_001879085.1 Nicotiana attenuata | reverse complement strand
ATCTCCTCTAGGGTGCAATTTCGTCTTCCTTTTTGAAGGAAATCTCTCCTTCCTCATATGAACCCAAACCAAATCACCAGGCTCAAAGATAACTGGTTTTCGACCTTTATTTCTTCGCAAAGTTGTTTGCTCATTCTTCCTCTCAATTGCAAGTCTCATATGCTCATGAATAGTCTTCATAAGATCAGCTTTCTTTTTTCCATCAAGACTAACCATCTCATTAGTAGGCAAAGGCAATAAGTCAAGGGGTGTAAGGGGGTTAAAGCCATAAACAATTTCAAAAGGAAAATAACCAGTAGTTGAATGAACAGTTCGATTGTAAGTAAATTCTACCATAGGCAAGTGATCCTTCCAAGAAGTTAATTTTCCTTTTAGAACATCCCTTAACATATTTTCAAAGGTTCTATTTACTACCTCAGTTTACCCATCAGTTTGTGGATGACAAGAAGTAGAGAATAAATCACTAACAATAATTCTAGGTATACCATGCAATTTAACAACTTCTCTAACACATAAATCAGCAACACGAGAAGCATCATTGGTCTTTAAACAAGGAATAAAACGAGCCATTTTTGAGAACCTATCTACCATAATAAAGATGCTATCCTTACCATACCTTGTTCTAGGCAGTCCTAACACAAAGTCCATACAAAAATATCAATCCAAGGTGAAATAGGCACAGGTAATGGCGTGTATAAATCATGTGGCAACACTTTAGATTTAGCTTGTTTGCATTCAAGGCATTGAGCACAAAATCTTTCTACATCTTTTCTCATATTAGGCCAAAAGAAATTTTCAGCAGGGATGCAAGTGTTTTAGGCACACCAAAGTGTCCCATAAGCCCCCCACAATGTTCTTCCCTCACAAAAACCTCTGGCAAAGAACAATTAGGGACACAAAGCTTATTCTCTTTAAAAAGAAACCCATCTTTCAGATTATACTTCTCAAAAGGCCCATTTAAACATGCCGAAAATGCTACATCAATCAGAATCATCAATATATAAATCCTTAATATGATCAAATCCCATCAAATTAGAAGTAAGAGTAGAAACAAGAGCGTACCTTCTTGAAAGCGCATCAGCAACTATATTGTCTTTACCTTGCTTGTAGCTAATCACATAAGGAAATGTCTCAATGAATTCAACCCATTTGGCATGTCTTCTACTCAATTTACCTTGGCTTTTCAAGTATCTTAAGGACTCATGGTCAGTTATTATCACAAACTCCTTTGGCCACAAATAATGCTGCCATGTAGCAAGAGCCCTTACCAAGGCATAAAATTCTTTATCATAAGTAGAATAATTCAATGCAGCCCCATTCAACTTCTCACTAAAATAAGCGATTGGTTTAGAATCTTGCATTAAAACAACCCCAATACCTCTACCAAATGCATCACATTCAATTTCAAAGGACTTATTAAAATCAAGTAAGTGTAACAAAGGAGCAGAACACAATTTATCCTTCAAAATATTAAATGCATGCTCTTGTTCTTTTCCCCAATTAAAGACCTTATCCTTCTTAATGACTTCAGTTAAAGGAGCAGCAATTGAACTAAAATCTCTAACAAATCTCCTATAAAAGCTAGCAAATCCATGAAAACTTCTAACTTTAGTAATGCTCTTACGTGTAGGCCAATATTTAATCGCTTTGATTTTATCTTCATCTACCTCAACACCTCTAGAACTCACAACAAAACCTAAGAAAACTACCTTATCTACACAAAAAGTGCACTTGGATAGATTTGCCTACAATTGTTGCTCCATAAGCACATTACAAACTTGTTTCAGATGTTCGACATGCTCTTCTAAAGATTTAGAAAAGATCAGAATATCATTAAAATAAACGACTACAAATTTTCCATGAAAATTCTTAAAGATATGGTTCATTAACCTCATGAATGTACTAGGTGCATTAGTTAACCCGAACGGCATCACTAACCATTCATACAATCCATATTTAGTTTTAAAGGTAGTTTTCCACTCATCTCCAAGATTCATTCTAATTTGGTGATATCCACTCTTCAAATCAATTTAGAGAATATTTGAGAACCATGCAATTGGTTAAGCATATAATCAAACGAGGAATAGGATGGCGATACTTTACCGTTATTTTATTGATGGCGCGGCAGTCCAGCACATCCTCCAAGTGCCATCCTTCTTTGGCACCAAAAGCACGGGCGCAGAATCAGGGACTCATGCTTTCTCTTACAAATCCCTTATCAAGTAGCTCCTCTACTTGTCTTTGCAATTCCTTTGTTTCTTCGGGATTGCTCCTATAAGTAGGCCTATTAGGAATTTGTGATCCCGGGACAAAATCAATTTGATGCTCTATTCCTCTTAAAGGTGGTAAATCTTTAGGAAAATCCTCAGGAAAAACATCTTCAAAATTCTGCAAAAAGTTAGAAATAAGACTAGGCAAAGAGGATCTTAGTGAATCATTATTAAGCAGAACTTCCTTATAAGTGAGCAGGATAATAGGCAGCCCCTCTTTTTTGCAATTAAACACTCTTTGGCTTTTGCAAGACTCACTTTTTTTCAATCTTAGCCTCTTTCCTCTAACCGATGCTTTCTTTTTTTTTTTTCACTCTTCCCCACATTTTCCTTTCTCTCATTGCTGCCCTCTCTCTCCTCACACCTCATTTCATATTTTCCCTCTTTTTCTTTCCCTTTAGTCTCTCGTTTTGATCCCTCCCCATGTTTCCCCATTGATTCTTTCACGTTTTTTTGATCTTCATACACTTGGGAAGGAGTTAAAGGTGCAAGAATGTACTTCTTGCCATTATGCTCAAGAGAGTATCTATTTTTCCTCCCATCCTGAAAAGCACTCCTATCATACTTCCACGGGCGCCCCAACAAGATATGACAAGCTTGCAGAGGTACTCTATCACATAGAACTTTGTCAGCGTACCTTCCCATCTTAAAGGAGACCATGCATTGCTTGTTCACCTTGACCTCTCCACTATCAATGAACCATTGCAACCTATAAGGTCTAGGGTGCTTAGTCCATTCCAACCCTAACTTTTCCACCAAATATGCACTCACAACATTAGCACAACTCTCATTCTCAATTATCATAGAACAAATTTTATCATTAATCCCACACCGAGCATGGAATATGTTTTCCCTTTGTTCTTCATTAGAGTCACCCAAATTAATGTGCATAAGCCTCCTAACGACAAAATTCACCCCACTATCAATGTACTAAATCTCATCTCCTTCTTCACTCTCTACAAAGTTTTCTTCTTGTTCTTCACTTGGTTCACTTTTTCCACTCTCATATCCCCCATCCTCTTTGATTAGAATGTTTCTTCTACTTGGGCATTCATAAGCCTTATTCCCTCTCCCTTGACACTTGAGACATTGAATAGAAGAAGTAGAAGTAGAAGTTTTAGGCATAAAAGGCTTACCCCCATCCTTGGATTCCAGTTTGCTCCTGCCCTTGTCTTCACGGAATTTAAGAGTAGGTGTCTCCTCAGATTTCGGCCATTGCTTCTTTGGAATAGTAGTTGGCCGGCTTTTCCATGAGCTAGACTGTTGTCTCCTTTTGTTTTGTCTTTCTACCTTTACAGCTAATTCAACTAACTCATCTAAAGTTACATATTGTTGTAATTCGACTACATTAGCTATTTTCTTATTTAAACCATTCAAAAACATAGCCATTGTAGCCTCCTCTTCCTCCATACAATTAGCTTGGATCATAGCCACATCCATAGCCTTAAAGTACTCATCTACAGACATGGACCCTTGCCTCAAAGTTTGAAGACGTTGTTGTTGATCTCTTTGAAGGTGTGATGGCACAAATCTTTTCCTCATTACCCTCTTCATCTCAGCCCACGTAGCAACTAGTGTTTGTCTTTCTTACAATCTGTCCCTAGAAAGCTTTTTCACCAGATTGCTGCATAGTCAGAATACTCAACAGCAGCAAGTTTAACCTTCTTACCCTCTGAATAGTTGTGGCAGTCAAAGATGGCTTCCACTTTTCTCCCCCGATCAAGGTACAAGTCTGGATCCCTTGTTCCCTTGAAAGATGGCATCTTCATCTTTATACTACTTATATTATCATCTTCTAGTCTTCCTCTTTGTCCCCGCCTATCTCTTCCTACCATATCAAAATCAATATCATCATTAAAATCATCGATAGGGTTTTCCTGATTTACAATGGGAGCGGGTACATTTCTCCTAGCTTGGGGTCTAGCGTTATTTCCCCTCCTAAGTTCAGCTATTGTAATATTTTGCTCAGCAATGGTGTCCCTCATCTCTTGGAATTGCAAACTCCACCTTTCAAATTGTTGGTGCATAGCTTGCAAGGTGAAATCATTCCTTCCTTTAATTTCGGCTTCTTGAAGAACCCTTTGTTCATCATTACTACCTGTACGAAACATTATAAAACAAAGCAATATATATCTCTCAATTTGGCTTTTCCCTCTGATGTTCTCATCTCTCTTGCCTTTTTCCACTTAATGCAACTCTTGGTCATTAATCTTTAGATTTATTAATAAACCTTACTAGTCACAACCCTTAGTGATAAGAATATGGAGTTAGAAAAAGAAAGAAAAGTGAACGACCAAACCTAGGAAGAATAGGAATTGGTTAGTAGAAAAAAAGGAAAGAATTTTAGGAAACCCAAAACTCACAAGAATAAGAAAAGAAGTTTCCTTAATCTTCAAGAACAAGGATCCCCTCTTCTTGTTTCCTTTCTTGACTTGGAAACCAAATAATACTTGAATTCATAAAATAATAGTGAGCAATAACACTTTTTTTGTTGCTCAAGAACCTCCCAGGATTATCAAGATTGAAATCTTGATTAGCCTATGCTCTGATACCACTTGATAACAACACGATAAGGGATTCAAGAATTACTAAAGAAAAAACAAGAATATCAAGAAACGTGCGGAAGCTAAAAGAAAATAAAGAAACAAAAAAGGACAGAAAATTAAAGATAGATCGAATTCAAGAAAGAATTTCTTGAATTCAAGAAGTCTATTCTTGAAGTTGAATCCTAACAACAATAATTAGCTAACAAAGAACTAATCGCCTTTGGTAGAGAATTAAAAACAAGAGATAGTTGAAACCCGACGCTTTAGAATAACAAGAATAAAAATAAGCTTAAACTTATCACCTTTCTTGAATACCTAAAAGTGATATAAGATTTCGAAAGAGTTTAATCTTACCACCTTAAGTCGAGTCTTGAAGGTTGAAGAATAAATTCAAGAGTAGCCACACACAAGAGTGCAAGAAATATCTCACAATTTTTATTGTTAATAGTCTAAGTCTAAAAGCAAAGAAGATACCCCTTTATATAGGGAAGGGGTCACGAAATTCTACCTAAAAAATAAGGAAATAAAGTCCTAAACTACTTTGGACAACAAGTCCAACTACCATAGGAAAAGGTAAAACTCTAGGAAACAAAAACCAAGTCAATCTTGAAAAGTAATTCCAATAATCTTAGGAAAAGAAAAACAAAACCTTAACTACCTAGGAAAACATCAAATATGTCCTAAAAACTAGGAAACAAAATAAGGAACTTTGACTCCTTCTCCTATATCTTGGTCGCCCCTCCTTGAGCTGACTAGGGCGCCAAGTTGGCTCTTTTGTGAGTTGATTTAGGCGCCTAATTTAGGCCCTCCTTGGCTGGTGCTTGGACCCCAATCTATCTCCACTTGACTTGGACTTGGACCATGAAATGAGTGTAGCACTTAGCTAAATCCTCTCCATAGTTCTTGAGCTCTTCTTCCACCATTAGCGCCTTCTTGATCTCCCATTGAAGCCCAACAACCTTGTCTTGCTTCTCCTTAGCTTGAGACCTTGTGAATGGCTTTCTTGGTGCTTCTAAAGCTTTATCCTTGTTCATGAAGCTATCAGTTACGATGGTTGGTCTTGTGTGTTATGAGAAAAAGGAGGTTATTATGGACCCATGAAAGTTATTAGCCTAGTACAGTATGATCAGAATCGGCTTGAGGTCTGTGAATGGATTTAAATACGAATATGGGCTCTATATCAGGCCATATGTGTTCATTTTAACATAGCGCTCCTCATGGAGGAGTATTCGGACGTTGGATGTTGTTTCGTCGTCGGCTATTTCATGTAATATTATATTGTGCCGTGTGAGTTGTGAAACATCTTGATAAATTCGTATGTGTTGAGGTTCCGTGTAACGATGGTGTTATGTGAGCAGGATGTCTCTTGAGATTCAGATCATATATCGCACCTCAATAGTGCTTGAGTTTTGTAGCGTATGGCGCTATCGGTCTCCCCATGGATGGTATTATGATCTTAGCGTGCTTGTGACCGATATCCACTATTTTGTAGTAGTGAGAAATTTAGCTCGGTGTGTATCTCCTTATGTGAATTTTATGTGTGGATCGGGTGGCACGTCACCACGGGCATGTTATTTGGATCGGGTTGCACGCCGCAACAGTATGATGTTGAGTACAGTTTTCTGTATTCTAATTTTTGTGTGTTTTGTTTTCCATTTTCTGAGGAAAGTCCATATTAGCAGCGTGAGTTGAGTAGTCCCCTCCAGAGTTCGTTTTCCATATGTATCACGTTCGAGTTGGTAGCCTATTGGCACATTGTGGCATCATATGCGACTTTTGATCATGTCAAGGGTGGCTTGTTGCCTGAGCAGTTCGTACTGGGTGAGATAAGATTATTGGATGTAGGATCAGTGCGACACGAGGTGTTTAACTGTGATTTCAGACAACTCCAGTGCAGTTCTTAGCACGTTCGAGGACGAACGTATGTTTAAGTGGGAGAGAATGTAACGATCCGACCGGTCGTTTTGAGCTATAACGCGTCATTTTCTGGTTTGAGGCCATGAGCAGCTTCACTTCAGGTATTATGACTTGTACGCGTGGTCGGAATTGAAATTCGGAAAGTTCGGAGTAGATTTTGAAAGAGAATTCTCATTTCGGAAGCTTTAAGTTGGAAGAATCTAACTAAGGGTTGATTTTGAGTAAGCGGCCTCGAAATCAGGATTTAAAGGTTCCAGCAGGTTCGTATGATGATTTCGGACTTGGGCTACGCCCGGATCGGGTTTTGGTTGATCCGGGAGCATTTTGGCGCCTATTGTGGAAGTTAGCATTTTTGGAAGAATTTCATAAATTTGGGTTGAAATGCATTTCAATGCTATCGATGTCCGTTTGGGATTCCGAGTCTAGGAATAGCTCAGTATGGTGATTATGGTATTGAGAGCGCGATCGAAAGTGAATTCAGAGGTCCGTAGGCCATTTTGGAGTCATTCGGCTAAAGATAGAAATTTGAAGGTTTTGAGAAGTTTGACGGGAAGTGGACTTTTTGATATCGGGGTCGGATTCTGATTCCGAAAGTTGGAGTAGTTCCATAATGTCGAATATGACTTTTGTGCAAAATTTGAGGTCAATCAGACGTGATTTGATACGTTTAGACATCGAAAGTAGAAGTTTGAGATTCTAAAGTTCATTAAGCTCGAATTGGAGTGCGATTCATGATTTCGACGTTGTTTGATGTGATTTGAGGCCTCGAGCGAGTTTGTATCATGTTTTGGGACATGTTGGTATAATTGGTTAAGGTCCCAAGGGCCTCGGATGGATTTCGGAAGGTTAACGGAATGGATTTTGGACAAAAAAAAAGCTGCTGAAATTTCTGTTGCAGAAGCTGTTCGCCAGAAAAATTCTGATGCGTGAGGTCGATTTTGGAAGGTCATATTTTGCAATCTATAAGGAATCTGAAAATTTGCAAAACATGAAAGTTGTAGTCCTTGCATTTCTAGTTTCCAGAAAGATAAACCATTCATCATTTGGATATTTGTACAGAAAGTTATGATCGACTGAATAAAGGCTGGTAAAGCTGTTTTGCAATTTCCCCAGAAATTTCTGATGCGAGGAGCCTACTTTGGAAGCTTATATCTCGAAATCTATAAGGAATCTGAAATTTTGCAAAACATGAAAGTTGTAGACCTTTGATTACAGTTTCTAGAAAGTTAAACCATTCATCATTTGGATATTTGTACAGAAAGTTATGATCCTATTGACTGAAGGCTGGTAGTAGTTCATTTTTGCCCGAAAATCAGGCAAAGTCGCATTTCATACATGCGACTTGCCTAGGCAGAATGCCTAAAAACGGGAGTCAGCCATTTTTACTCTTTTTTGAGTTTTGAGTCTCGGATTTGGGCGATTTTTGGAGCTTTTAGAAGAGGGTTTTCACCTATCACTTTGAGGTAATTAATTTCTATACAACATGAGTTTAATACATAGATTATAGATAGATTAACATGTAAAAATTAGTGAAAACTTCGGATTCCGGTAGAAAACCTAGAAATTGGTATTTTTGAATTTTGACCATGAATTTGGGCATGAAATTGAGAGTAAATTATATATTTGAGTTCGTGAGGTTATAGGTAAAGTTTATCTCCGAAAAATTTCGGAATCCAGGCACGTGGGCCCGAGGGAAATTTTGTCAACTTTTCGATCGAGGTTAGGAATTTTTATAAATTGGATTATCATGAGTAATTGAGCATATATTAACGGGTTGGCATAATTATTGGCTAGTTTTGGAGCGTTGTGCATCGATTTGAGTATTCGGAAGGGCGTGAAATGCCGGTTATGGAACTTCGGAGCGAGGTGAGTCTCCTTTCTAACCTTGTAAGAGAGAATTGTCCCCGTAGGTGAATTAATTGGATATGTGCTTCTATTTGTGGGGGCTACGTACGCACGAGGTGGCGAGAGTCCGTGCGTAGCTACTATTATGCTTAAGTCCAGGTAGTTTAGGACCCAAAAGCATGCTTTACTTGCAATATTTGAAATCTTATTGTCAATTTAAAAATTCTTAAAACATATCGAACGTGTAAATGAATTTCTAAAAGACTAGTCATCGTTTCTTGATTTATAAAAGAGAAATTGCCTTTTCTTGGATAATTGCTCCTTGATGAGTTCTTGATTGATTGTTTGAATGTGTTTACATATTGTGAAACAGGCCGAACACCTCGGTATATTAAATAGATGCATCTATGGTTCGTGCCATTCGACCTTCTAGCAGTGCACAGTTTAAATATTGGTGGATCGGGCCGTACGGCCTTGGCATGATTTGCGCATGCTTGTATTGCTTGCCTTGAGATTCATAAATATTGATATTTGTTCTCCCTGGCCTGAGATAAATGTATAAATGATGAAAATGAATTTGAAAATTTCCTATAAACGAAAGAATTGGTTACTTGCCTCATGCTATTGAGCTTAAAATCATTTTATGAAAAACCCCGATTTTCTATATTATTGGTATTATTAATATTGGACCCCTAGTAAGTGTCAAAGTCGACCTCTCATCTCTAGTTCTTCGAGATTAGACGAGATACTTACTGAGTACACGTTGTTTTCGTACTCATGCTACACTTGCTGTGCATTTTTGTTGCACAGGCACATGTATCTCTAGTGCCCTAGTGGGCATAGCAGCATGGTTGATACGAGACTTAGGTGAGCTGCACTTCTCGAGACGACCCGCAGCCAGCAGAGTCTCTTTCAGATTACTATATTTACTTTCTGTCCAATTTTGTATTCCGGATGGTTGTTGTATTATATTGCTTCCTAGAGTATAGCTCATGGCACTTGTGACACCGGGGTTTCTGGGGGTTGAGTTATGGGAAATTTAAGTGTAAAAAAT
>NW_017682589.1:2113-9647 GCF_001879085.1 Nicotiana attenuata | reverse complement strand
CCTTTTTGCAAAAATAGCCAAAAAATGTCAAAATTTTAATTTTTTGTCATAAATAAGTCGGATGATGCCATTCTTGTCTAAAATAAGTCGAATGTCCCCAAAAGGACGTCAGAAGGCCGTTTTTGCGAGAACAGCCACCCTGAGTCATTTTTAAATGGTTTGCGGGCACAGCCTTAAAATCTTCCTCCCAGAAGTGCTGAAAGGCTGTATTTGCAAATCCAAGTCCTGTTTTCTAAATAAAGAATTTTTGCACAAATAGCCATTTTTCAAAATAAATCATTAAAGTCCCCTAAATAAATGTGCAGGATGAATTCAAGTAACATCGAAACCTTCTCAGTCCTGAGCGAGATCCCTTTGAAACTCCATATGTGGTGGCATGATTTGGGAAAAGAAAGCAGAGATACTGTGGTCAATAGCTTGGGTGGTCTCGTAGATTTATTGAACATCAAACCAAGGAAGGATATCATTGAGGCACTAATACCATTTTGGGACCCGGCCCGTAATGTATTCCGGTTTTCAGATTTTGAACTCACACCTACATTAGAAGAGATTGCGGGATACACAGGTCTCAACGGTAACCTCCGAGGTAGATACCCATTGGCCCTACGACTGGTAACCCTTCATAGGTTCTTGGATTTGTTGAACATCAGCCGGGATATTCAAGACCCGTATCTGGCGGAAGGGTGTTGTACATTGCATTTCTTATATCACCGGTATGGTAACCCCAAAGGTTTCGAGGAGCCCAACACAGGATTGACACATGCTGGAAATAAAGACAAATGGGAAACCCGACGGGGATTAGCCTTCATGGTAGCCTTTTTAGGAGTGGTAATTTCTCCAAGAAAAGATGGTCACATAGACCTTGGTCTGGTAGGGATGCTAGATGTTGCCATGAAAAAACCTACTAGCACAGTGGTTCCCCTAATTGTAGCAGAAATGTACCGAGCTTTGACCAAATGTCGGGAAGGGGAGAAATTCTTTCAAGGTTGCAATTTGCTCTTACAATTGTGGATACAGGAACACCTCTGTCACCGCACGGGCTATATGAACTACAGTTTAACCGGGTTGGGTTGTATGGCAGAGTTCAAGACCCGGATGACAGGTATTGAGTTCCCTGAGGGTACTGAGGCCTGGTCGTCAGGTTTAAGATCCTTGACTGCAAATAAAGTTGAATGGTCTTATGGATGGCTTCCTGCTACTGAAGCTGTATACACATCAGCAGAGGTCTCTTATATTCTTTTGATGGGTATTCGAAGCATACAGCCTTATGCTCCTTACCGAGTTTTGCGACAATTTGGAAGATTCCAGACAGTGCACAACGATGAAGAGCTGAGTAGGCAAGTCATCGAGTTAGGTCCGAAAGCTGCATTCCCTAAAGGCAGAATCCGAAAGATATGGAATGAGTGCAGGTACCTTGAGCCTAAAACTATAGTACATGACCGAGCCAGAGGTGAGGTAGATCCCAAATACTTGGTCTGGTTTGGTAAAAGATTTCAAATTCCTGAGAGACCCGCCAAAAGGCCACATGTACAACAATTCACTAACGAGGCCCAGGTGCGATGGGATTGGTTGGCCAAGGAAAAGGAGTACAAGGCCCGAATAGGAGCATTGGAAAAACAGGTTCAGGAGCTCCGGTTTGAAAACACATTGCAAGCCGCAGCTGATGAAGGTGATAAAAAGAAATTGGCCCAGGAGAATGAAGCTCTCAAGGCCCAAATTCAGCAAATGAAAATAGATGCCAGGAATCGAGAAAGAAGTCTATCCGACGAGAGATTGATAAAAGGGTTAAAGAAGCAAGTCCTGGACTGTCAGGAAGAATTGGAAAAATCCGAGGGGAACATGGCAAGACTTCGGGCACAATGGGAAAAGAAGACTGAGGAAAGAGCCCAGTTCGTACAACAAATGAAGAGAAACTACGAGGGAACCATTGCTAACATGAAGGGAAAAATGAATACTCTTGAAGAAAAGGCAGCTCGGCGGGACAAAGAATTTCAGGCCGAGAGGGAACAGTGCTATGGGTTAATCGCTGAGATGGAAAAGGAAATAAAATTGTTACAAGACCTTCACATCCAGGATTCTCAGGTGCTAGAGGCTCGTACCCAACAGATAAGTCGGCTACTCCAAGAAAAGGGCCAAATCAAGGAAAGAATCAGAAACATTGCCAACTATATTGTCATGAAGTGTCAGGCCGGTGAGCGGATGGGTCGTACCACGTTCTTTGCCTCCGTGATGATATTTGTTCGCCAGGTCATGAATGAGCTGGATCAGTTGCAAAAGGGTCTTGCACGCAGGCCCGCGGCGATGCCGAGTGATGCCCCGCGGGCCGCAGGATTTGAAGCTTTGATGTATTCTTAGATAATCGAGTCTGTATTGTTGCTTTTGGGTCTAGTTTTTGTACTTTCCTTTTCCGAGAAAAGAAAAACAAATAGTCTAGTAGCTTTGTAATCGCAGTTGTTATTATTGAAAATTTGAAAATTCCCAAAAAAAAACAAAAACAAAATTTGTTTCTTTATTTCTTGCATTTATGTTTGCATTTATTTGCAAGAACTACGCTTGGTCTGATTCATGCGGGGTCATGATACGTAGGCAATCTCCATAGGATTCGACCGTAACCCTAAGAAAAAAAAGAGAAAAAATACGAGGGAAGGAAATAAAAGAAAAACAAGAGAGGAAAAGAAACATAAAAGGAGAAAATAAGGAATCGAGAGAAAAACCATGGCAAAGGAAAAAGCCGGGATGACACATGCAACCATTGCAAACACGTAGACATCCGTTTAACTGTATAGGTGCATCACACCCCAGTGCGATTACCAATCTGTTACTTGTCTCAAACTAACCGTGTGTTGCTGTCAATTCCAACCTAGTTTTTAGAAACGGTGGTTGGTTATGGTAAGCTGGCATCGCATCAATACTTTACCAGATCGAAAGGAAGTGTGGAAATGTCTACAGAAATGACTTTGCCCGCAGTTCCCATCTCTGAGGACAGCCCCATCTCGGGGATCCCGGCATCTGAGTCTGTCACAGCTGAAGAGAACCGAATACTACGTCTCCGACTCATGGAGATGTGGGACGCATGGACCAATGGAAGAGAGCCTCCAAGCGCCATCCCTAGATTTCCTGAATTATTTCCTAGATCCGGGGGTACTTCCAACGTCCCCGTTAGCCACCCAAATGCTCTGTTGGGACAGCCTACTATGACCGCTCATTTCATAGGAACACCTTCTGAGGTCCGCCCCTAGGTGTTCCCAGCAGGAGCAGCTCCTAACGTCTTCACTGCTCCACCATGCTCTGCTACAACACAACCCTCACTGCCAAGGCCCGCCTTTGATCCCTCATCTTTCACCTTCCAAAACCCTGTCTTTTCGGTGGATCCTCCTCAATATCCCACATATAATTACTCTCAGCCACCACCATTTGAGCTTACGCCAGGACAAGATCAAACCCCCAAAAAGCTCCTGAACAAGGTGAGATGGCGAAAAGAATGAGAAGCCTTGAACAGAGTTTAAAGAATATGCAAGGCTTGAGTGGGCAAAAGAGTGTCTCCTATACAGACCTGTGCATGTTCCCGCATGTACACTTGCCGTCGGGGTTTAAAACACCAAAATTTGAAAAGTATGACGGGCATGGCGACCCCATTGCTCACTTGAAGAAGTATTGCAATCAGCTACGGGGGGCCGGCGGAAAAGAAGAGTTGTTGATGGCGTATTCCGGAGAGAGCTTAATCGGCATTGCCTCAGAATGGTACATGGACCAAGACGTCTCACGTTGGCACATTTGGGACGATCTTGCCAGAGACTTGGTCAGGCAATTTCAATATAACATCGATATCGCACCAGATCGCAATTCTCTGGCAAATTTGAAGAAGAAGCCCTCAGAAAGCTTCAGAGAATACGCTATTAAATGGCGCGAACAGGCATCAAGACTGAAACCTCCGATGGATGAGGTAGAAATGGTCACTGTTTTCCTTCAGGCCCAGGAAGCAGATTACTTTCAGACTATGATGTCAGCCATGGGCAAGCCTTTTGCAGAGGCGATTAAGATTGGTGAAATGGTAGAAAACGGTTTGAAAACTGGCAGGATTTTGAGTCAATCGGCTATCAGAGCAACCTCCCAAGCCATCCAAGGCGGGTCTGGAGGAATGGCCAAAGGTAAAAAGAAAGAGGAAACGGTTATGGCAGCATCGGGGGGAAGAAGATATCGGGCTCCTAGACCTGTGTTCTCTGAAAGAACCCCTCAACACTACTATCCTCATGCTGATATGGCTTATGCTCCCCCACCTTATGCGGTCATGAATGCTCAACCTTTCGGCCGACCGCAACCACAAGTTAACAGAAATCAACCTCCATTCCAAAGAAGCCAGCCTCCTCACCAGAACCACTACAATCCCCGACCACCACAAAATAATTTCCGTCCTCGGGAACCACCCAGAAGACCAAACTTTACACCAATTGGTGAACCCTACTCCAGTCTGTTCCCAAAGCTCGTCCAGATGAACCTGCTGCAACCCATACCCCCAAACAGGCAAAACCCGGACTCATCATCCTATCAACGGGGCGTCCGATGTGCTTATCACTCAGGAGCTGAGGGGCATGATACAGAAAACTATTGGACATTGAAGAGAGCCGTGGAAGACTTGATAGAGCAGGGGAAGATAGTGCTGAGGGACGAGGAGGTCCCAAGTGTGACCAACAATCCTTTGCTAGCTCATAATAATAGACCTGTGATTGGAATGATCTACGAGGATAAAGAGTTCGATCCGGCATTAAAGGCCATTGGTGATGCAGAAAGAAAACCAAAGGTTGCTTCAAAGCAAGATAAAGGGGATAAGAAAAATAAAGTCACCAAGGCGGAGCCGGAAAAGAAAGCTGAAGCCAAAACAGAAGCGATACCTCCCAAGGATGGAATTCTCTATATCCCGCGAGGCCGTCAAGAAAAGAAGCTGATTGTGAACCCTCCAAAGAAATTGGAAGTGAAAAAGGGGACGCAAGTGTACGTACCCAAGCAAGCCTATGTGGTACGGGGGACAATCAAACCACCTCGGCTGAGTGAGCCAGTGGTTATTGGACGCGTACCACAGAAGCCTATGACGAACCCTGCTGCGGTACCATGGAATTATCATCGGACGGTGGTTACGTACATGGGTAAAGAGATCTTGGGTGAGCTGCTAAAAAACCCCCTTGTTGAGAAATATTCAAACATAGAAGAGGTGAACAATGCTACCAAAAGGCGTTTCTCGCCTAAGAGTCCTGTAAGTGCTGAAGAAGCAGAAATGTTCTTTCAAAAAATAAAAATGGCCGATTATGAGGTGGTACATTTGTATGAAACTTTTGTCAAGCCTAAGTACAGTAGAGGGGAAGATGATAAGGTTTTCACGGCTGAAGAAAGTGAGGAAATACGTGGGGAAATGAGGAAAATGCTCTACGAAACCCACATGGTCCAGCCGGGAGAGGGCACTAGCACTGCTGAGGTGCTATACATGGGATCAGACGCCAAACATCAAAACTGGAAGGCTACGCCATTCCCGATTAGGCGGGAGTCCCAGTAGACCCGTCCTGCTACTTTTTCTGCATCCCGAGTTATTTCAGGGTGTAACTCGGATGTTTCTTTTAGTTCCCGAATGTGAACCCTGTTATCTTCAAAATTCCAAGAAATGAAATCAATATTTCATCGTTCATTTTTCTTTATCCTTTCTGATTTTGCTATTTTTCTCCTTCATTTCTTCTCTTTAGCTCTAATAATGCAGCTTTAAATAACATGACATGCTTGCGGACTTCACGCCTAGATCCCAAAAACACTGTCAGACTTTGAAATAATGAATCAAGAGTCGAAATGCAAAAAAGGTAACCTTGAGGAAATAAAACAAAGAATTGGAACAATTGAAGGACAATTGGTTCGCGGGTTGGAAAGGTCCATACATTACAATAAAAGAGTGTGCTGTACTCAGGGCACATCCGGGTAGTTGTACCAACAAAGAATGGCCCGCGCTTACAACAAGAAGGTGGAAGGGTCCATACATCATCCGGAAAATATTGCCGAGAGGAGCATTATATTTGGGAGATATCGAAGGAAATGATGCTAAAACAGCTGTGAATGCAGATGCAGTAAAAGGTACTATGTCTAGGCTCTCTGCGGTGTTGGTTTTTGTGCAATTGAGATGACGAAGGCTTTTCTTCTCGCTATCCAAACACTATTAACCCTTCGTAAACCCATTTGAGTCGGTTACCCTTCTTTGGCTACCCTCTTTGGAACCCGGAAGTATTATCGAAAAGAAAAAGAAAAAAAGAAAAGAAAAAAGAAAGAAGAAAGAAAATATGAAAAAAGAAAAGAAAAAAAAGAGAAGGAAAAGAAAATATGATGAAAGAAAAAGAAAAAAAAACAAACAGAACAAAAACAAAAAAAACAACAAAACCAAATGTTTTCCCTGAACTATGTTTGACTTGATTCCGAAAGGATACGTAGGCAGCCTCTCGCTGAGGGTTCAGTCACACCAAAACAAAAATCCCAATTTTCCCAAAAGATGAAACTGGGGCAGATGATATAATGGTTCGGCCATGAATCCGCCGAAATGGTTTCAAAGTTGTAGTTCCGCCCAAAATTCTTTTTACCCCAAAGACCTTGTCTAAGTCCTTCCGATCAATTGGCACAGGCAGGGAAGTGGAAAACGTCATTGTTGGAATCTGATACAATTCAAATTGAGAGAAATAAAATGAGAGAGTCTTATCGGTGAAAACCTTCGGGCACCATAAGGCGATGGTGAGTAGAGAAAATGAAAATGAGAGAGTCCGCTTAGTGAAAACTCACAAAGAGCACTATCGGGCGACGGTGAGAAGAGAAATGAGAGAGGTCGATTGGCGAAAACCCGCAAAGGGCGCTGTCGGCCGAAAAGAAGACATCTCATCACTAAAAGAGTCCTGGCAAGGTTTCCTGGTCTTGAAATACGGATCAATGGGTTCACGAGAAGCTGGAAAGTTTGTGTGGGTCGGGCGTCCAGTCCAAGAAGCATGTCATGTTCATTTGAAGCCAGCATGCACCCCAGATAAGTCCTTTTTTTCCCCCGAAAGGGACGCTTCTCTTTAAACTCATATGCTTGCCTTTTGCATACTTTTCTTTGAATCCCTTTCGGTTTAACTCTGATTCCGTAACTATTACAAAGAAAAGGTGGCAGGACCGGCTTCATAGGGCTCCGCCTGGTCAGAGTCGAAGAAAATACCCAGCCTCAGCGAGTGCGTCAGGCCAATCCCGACTGACCATGGTGGTTGATGCTTTCAAAGCAAAAACAGTGGAAAAGAAAGGAAGTCAAAGGCAAAGGTCCCAAGGGCAGAATAAAGTGAAAAGGCTAGAGCCCACACGGGCGAGTCATCATGAAGTCCTAAGGCTGAACCCGGTCGGTTTGAAAAGAGATTCACCCTCAAGGCAAACGAGCAGCAAAGTTCTCGACGGAAATGGGGCGGGGATCAAGCAATTGAGATGATCAAGGCCACAAAACCAACCACCGTTTCAAACTAACAAATTGTTCTTTGTTGAAAACAGGTCT
>NW_017682589.1:0-2020 GCF_001879085.1 Nicotiana attenuata | reverse complement strand
AGCGACTGAAACAGACCTAAAAGGAAGTTTCCCCCCAAATTCTTTACATGCGTTTTAGCTAAATAAAAGGAAACATATAAAAAGAAGAAGAAAAAAAACAACAAAAAAAAAAGAAAAAAAAATGAAAATGAGAACCCCAAAAGAAAAACAAATCATGGTAGCAAGGAGCTTTTTCTTTCCAAATCCCGGCCAAAAAACCGAGGATCTCCCTGGCATAACCCAAGGAGCTTTTTCTTTCCAAATCCCGGCCAAAAAACCGAGGATCTCCCTGGCATAACCCAAGGAGCTTTTTCTTTCCAAATTCCGGTCAAAAACCGAGGATCTCCCTGGCAAAACCCAAGGAGCTTTTTCTTTTCAAATCTCGGCCAAAAAACCGAGGATCTCCCTGGCAAAACCCAAGGAGCCTTTTCTTTCCAAATCCCGGCCAAAAAAAACCGAGGATCTCCCAGCCAAAAAACCAAGGAGCTTTTTCTTTCCAAATCCCGGCCAAAAACCGAGGATCTCCCGGCCAAAATACCGAGGAGCCTTTTTCTTTCCAATTCCCAGCCAAAAAACCGAGGATCTCCCGGCCAAAAACCGAGGAGCTTTTTCTTTCCAAATCCCGACCCAAAAATCGAGGATCTCCCGGCCAAAAAACCGTGGAGCTTTGTCTTTCCAAATCCCGGCTAAAAAACCGAGGATCTACCGGCCAAAAAATCAAGGATCTCCCGGCTAAAAAACCGTGGAGCTTTTTCTTTCCAAATCCCGGCCAAAAAATCGAGGATCTCCCGGCCAAAAAACCGAGGAGCCTTTTCTTTCAAAATTCCGGCCAAAAAACCGAGGGTTTCCCTGCCAAAAAACCGAGGAGCTTTTTCTTTCCTAATCCTGGCCAAAAATCGAGGATCTCCCTACACAATCCTGATTTGATCGCTTAGATATGTGTCACAACTAACTCACGAAATTTTCCTAGTGAAAACTGGGGCAGAAAATTTCGTTCGTTTGTTTGTTTTGATATCTTAAGCAGGTTGACCTCAAAACATAGGGTGCGAGATGACCAATGGAACGAGTCTCAATCCAGAGTCAAGAAAAGAAGAAAAGAACAAAAGAAATAAACTCAAAAGTGAAGCAAACAAGGGTGCGGATTGTTCAAAATCTGATTGAAGCCACAAGTTCCGCTGATCCTGTTTTGACCAAATGCTGCATGAAGAAGTAAACACCTACAACTTACGAGCATCAAGATTCAAATCGAAGTCCACAGCAAAATCAGCTAAGACTCAAGATCAAGTTTCAAGAGAATGATAGATAGGAATCTTGTAATTCATAGTTGATAGGCATAGCTAGCTTAGCTTTGATTTTCCTTTCTGGTGTAATAAGGAGGTCAGCAAGTAGTAGCAGCAGCAACAACAGTAAAATCACAGCTCCCGGTAGTCCCAGCTACAAAACCTTCCAGAACTACACTGACCTGATTCATTTATAGCCAAGGATATGTAGGCAACCTTTGAAGCAGGGTTCGGTCAGACGGCTTTCAAAATGCTTCTTCTGGAGTGCTGAGCAGGCAAAAATCCTTCATGGTGCTCATTTATCTTTGCCCGAAAACCCTTCGTGTCTTCGAGCAAAGAGGGGCAGCTGTGAGCACATGATTTTTGCCACGCTTAAATTACTCCTATAAATTCCTTAGAATTAGGATATTTCTTTTAAAATTTGAATTTTAGGAATTAATTGCGTGATTTTGTGTTTGTTTGCATTTTGTGTACATTTTTAGTTGATATAATTCATAAAAATTACAAAAAATATAGTACCTTTGCATTTATGACTCAATTTTATATTTTTAGTTAATTGACATTGCAAAATAGGAGAAAATCACAAAAATAGTCCTTGTCCATCTTTACATAGTTCTCTTTTTAAATTAGGATTTAGCTAATTAGTTTAGTTGTAGAATTAAATCAGGTCTTTATTTTTGATTTTTGTATTAAACAAAAACTTAAAAAGAAAAGAAAAAAAATTGAAGAGAAAGGAATTAAAAGGTTTAAAAGAGGGTATT
>NW_017682588.1:5460-9650 GCF_001879085.1 Nicotiana attenuata | reverse complement strand
AAACTACTACAAGAAAAATCTTCACAAGTGCTATTAACACCTGATTTGTATCAACATCAAATCTTTCACCTTTTTCCTGGCAACCCTTTAACTGAGACCCCTTATTAATTGTGTAAGTGGCTGGTGAAGGTGGAGACATAGGAAAAGGCAAATGCAAATTCAGATAAGAAGGAGAGCTCAAAGTGGACTTAGCCACCTTTTTCTTGGAAGGTTTAATGAACCTTTGGCGATTCTTGACAAAGAGATCTATAAGGGAAGTAGGGAAACCAGTCTCTACTATAAGAGGAGATCCACCATTCCTGTGAGAACGAATATGGTCCTTCACCAATTCACATACACTTGTCTTCTTCACCTTCTTCCATGGAAAAGACATGCTTGCAAACTCCAATTCAACAAAAAGAATTTGTTTTCTAAAATTTCAGTAGCTGAGGAATTTATATGGGGGAAAGTCCAGAGCAAATAAAGAATAGAGCTTGGGAAGTAGCAGAGAAGGAGGGAGGAGTATTTAAAGAAATCCAAAGAAATGTACAAAACCGTATGCTTAAGTTTTAGATTAGTGGAGGAAGGTGTCGTGAAGGAGAAAGTAGAAACACTTACTCATTATTTAAGGGGGACAAGGTTCTATTATAGTGCCTTTCCTTTACTCTTTTTCACTTCAAAGTACCTAACACTTTATGTAGCCACAATAATTTTGGCTTTCATAGTCTTTGTTTATTTGTGTTCTTTTCTCATGTGGCAATTGCAAGATTGTGATTGGGGAGAGGAGACACGTGGTTAATTATTCATGTGATTTATATGTATGTTGATGTATTCGTATGTATTTAGTTGTATTCATAAGTATTTAAACACAGAACTCATTTGCACATTTACAATGTCATTCACTGAGTTGTACTTACTTAGTTATTATATGTTGTATTTAAATGTATTTAGATGTATTCAAATTTACATTCACTGTGTTTCCGTACTTATTACAGATTTCTTTGCATATTGTATGTAGATATTTATTGTGTTGTACTCAATGATATGAATATGTATTTCAATATTTAACTGCATCTAGTTGTATTTATATGTATTCATAACATTTAATGACTTTATGTACTGATGATGAATATGAAACCTTTTTTAAATTCAAGTTTGTAACTGTTTTAATGTATTCTTTCAGGGATTGTGGGGTGCATGTCGCGGCATATGCAGAGTTTCTGAGCACCGTTGGTTTGGTTCCACAAACAAAATTTGATGCCAATTTACTCCGTCAAAGATATAGTGCCCTCCTTTGGGACTATGCTATGCGGAAGATAGACGCTGATGCCATAAGGGAGAGCGAAGCACCTTCAAATATTCTTAGGCACATCACTGATTCTGATACGTCGGTTAAGATAATGTTAGAGTAGTCTTAGGTGAATGTAGTTTTCGATGGGAGTTTTTTGTGAATACTATTTTTTTGGACAGTGTGTTGGTAAAGATGGTGTTAGTTTAGCAAATTTTTTTTTATTGACCGTATCAACAGTGTTTATGTACTATCATTTCAAGCATCCAATCGATGTATTGATTGTTTTTGTGCTTCAACCTATTGTTTTTTAAGTATGTTTGCTACAGTTTGTATTGATATGTATGCAACATATTGTATTGATATGTATTCAACTTATTGTATCAGTCAGTATTCAACTTACTGTACTACTCTCTATGAAACTTATTGCATTCATAACAAGTCGACAGGTTGCATTTATATTATAATTTACCATATTGTATTGATCTGTATTTCAACATGATATATTTATCTATATTCATTAAGTTGTATTTATATGTAATCAGCAGAGTATGTTCACATATTTTCAGCAGGTGTATTTAGACCTTCATATTTATATAATGTATTGCATTAATATGTATTCAACTGTATTTTGAATACTTCTTATGTATATAAATGATTTTATTCATCTGTATTCATTTATATGCATATGTATTCAAGTCTATTTAGACCTTTTTACAATACATATTTAGACATCTATACGTGTATAATAGATTGTATTAATATATATATTTAGGTGTATTTGAATACATGTATTTAATATTCAGAAATCATATTCAATCTCTGATTTCCTATGATACAATCATATCTTATGTATATAACCGAGTGTAATCATATCTATTCAATGATTGTATTCATCTATATTCAGATGTAATGAAGATATAATAGTCGTATTTTAATTACGAATTCAGATTTAATACACCAACTAAGTATATCCAAAATATATTCGAAATGAAACCGGTTTCAATAACAAATCGTTTTGCATTAATACAAGTCAGAATGTGAACTAATTTCTACGTGGAGAATTTCTACAAATACGCTTATTATGTCCTTCCTGCCCACATATGCTGCACAAATGTTGATTTTTCTTCTGCAGCAATTCAATGAACGGTTTATCACGCTTCTTCTTTGGTCTTCTCGGAGGTCTTTTCCATTTGGGTGTTAATACAACTTCATCTGCTATATGTGCTGGTATACTTCATTCTTTCCGGTCCGGCAAAAGATACACGGGCGCCTCATATGTCATTACAACAGACTTTGGTTTGTAATAATTAGAGCAATAATCTTCTGGCATTAGAAACTTGCTCTTCAGGACAGCCCAAGCATGTGGGCACAGTAATTCGTCGACTTGGAACCGCCCACAACTGCATTTTCTCTCTAAGAGGCATACGGTGTAATGCCTTCCTTCATCGTTCACCGTATGCAAATATTCAGTCGATGGCACCACCTACATTTGAATATACAACACAAATATATACACTGTTATACATTTAAACATGTTTGAATACACCTATACTTATAAGCATACATTTTAATACAACAAATACATTTAATAAAAAACAATTAGAGACACTGTATTCACAAGAATACATGTATTATTAATACATAAAAAATAAAAAAAGAACAACAGTGAAGGTCAAGTAACTTTTCACAAATATAGCTAAATACATATACATACAATTTGATTTTACATTCAATTCTTCTGTACTAGCGTAATGCTCTACAACAATACATGTATTATTAATACATAATCAATAAAAAATGCACAGTGGAAAGACTGAGAGGTAGGTGAAAAAACCATTTGTTTGGAGAGCTTTCCCATAGAAAATGGCATGTTTTAGCTAGATAATACAGATTGAATTAACAACCGATATAGCCTAACAGTTATATACTACTTCAGAAGCAAAAGGTATGTTAAAATTGTCTCCTATGTTATTCAAGTGAATACACGAGCAAATCTTTTCCTTGAATATATCTAATACCAGAAGGATGACCATACCGGAAGAATGAAGAGCCTTGGTGGCTCGAGCCTCTGAAAATCAGGTTGCTTCAAGTTCACTTTTTTTTTGTTCATACTTCAAGTTCACTTACCAAGCTTCTGTTAATGTCAGAAGCAGCCATTTCTGATCGGTGATATAAATTCTCTCGAAATCAGAAATATTGGAGCGCTTCTGCGAAGTAACAAATGTTTCTGCGTAAATTTGCACAGACCCCTAAATCAACTTCATTAGGAATCTGCACAGACATAAGTAAATTTAAATCCATAACTAAATTTAACGAAAAACAGAAATATTGGAGCGCTTCTGCGAAGTAACAAATGTTTCTGCACAGACATAAGTAAATTTGCACAGACCCCTAAATCAACTTCATTAGGAATCTGCACAGACATAAGTAAATTTAAATCCATAACTAAATTTAACGGGAAAAATGACTCCATGGAACAATTTTCATGTGATTTAAGGGTACATTGATGTAGTCATATGCAAAATCGAATTTCAACGTATTTCTATATATAATTGTATCAATCTCGAGTTTTCTTGGTTGAAATTTATTTTGTACGAACTGTAACAAAGGAATTGAAAAGAAAGAAGGGAGAATTGAGAATCGACGATTTGCTCTGTTTTTCGATACTTTCGGATAGAAAATCTTTAATGAAGGGAGAATTACAGATTATGGGTGATATAATTGTGTTAGTTGAGTTATATTAGGAGACTATTTTCTAGATTGATTTCCTTTCCGTTTAAATTAGTTGAAAGGTCCCTTTTTTAAGGAATATACGTTACTGTATTCAATGATACAACTCTTGAATCAAGTTGAATCAAACACTGATAACTGGACTTCCATGATTCACGCCTATTTTTCTATTGTATTCATGAATACAGTG
>NW_017682588.1:0-3296 GCF_001879085.1 Nicotiana attenuata | reverse complement strand
TTTGGCGCCGTTGCCGGGGAACTAACGGTGTAGTTGTAGGTGTACATATTGCTAGGTTTCAAGTTTGAACTTTTATTTTATTATTTGATTTTTTTTTATTTTTTTATTTTAGTTTTATTTGTTTATTTGAGAAACATGACATCATGGAATTATGAGAATTTTGTTGTTGGTAATTCTACTTTTGATCCTCCTTATGCATATTGTGAAGGAAACCACCCAGGGCAAAATTATCAAAATATTCCTGAGAACGAGTTTTGTGCACCAACTCAATCTTATGTGTGGAATGTGTGGTGGTCAAGATGGTCATTTTCACGGTTGTTCTTATATTTCTTACCTTCCCCCAACCCCTTACTTTGATGGTTCTTCTTTTTCTGGTGAAGTTAATAGGAACAAAGAACTTAGGGAAGCTGACCTAAAGAAGCTCGAAGATATGTTAAAGTGCATTTTGGAACAACAGAGTAAATTACTACTGCGGATAGAAAGGCAGGAGGAAACTATTCACAACTTGAAAGTTCACATGAGTCACCTGGTTGAAGTTTTTAATGCTCAATAAGCCAATATTGTGAATAGTATCCAAGAAGAGCGTGAATTAGATACAGAAACTGATGAGCTAGAGGAGGAGGCTAGAGTAGAACACCAACAATCAATCGCACTAGATTTTGAGGATGTCGATGTTGTAGAAGAGATACTAGAGTCAACCAAGGATATTGAGGATACATATTTAGTTGACTCTATTGTCATTAGTGTTGAGAATGTAGACAGTCCCAATGTTCATGTAGTTGAGCGCATTGGTCCTCACTCCAAGCATTTTTCCACATTGTGTTTAGATGATGATATGGAAATAGAGTCGTCCGAGCCATTTGAGGAGTCAAGGAATGAGGAACAAAGTGCTTACATTCTGGAATTCTTCTTGCCAGAAAATCGGGATTACACACCTCATCTAAAGGCCAAGAAGTGCAGAATACTACATTATTTTATTGGGCCAGCCAGATTCGTTCCACCACCCCAGGAGCATGATCATAGAGCAGAATCAAAACTTGGGGTCCGATTCATAAGTTCAAAGTGGAGGCAGAAAGTGATTCACGTCGTGCCGCGACGTTAAATCAAGCGCTCGTTGGGAGGCAACCCAGCTTTATTGCTTTCTTTTATTTTTTATATATTTTTTTATTATATTATTTTTGTAGTGTCAATTTTTTTATTTTCTAGGAGCATGGAAAGCAAAGGTATTGGAAGGATGCACCAACAAATGAAATGGTTAGAACAAAGTGTGAGGTACCCGCACGAAGGACCAAGCCTGAGAGAAGTCTGAGTACCTCATGAGCGGCTAGTGCTTCGCCCTTTGGCCTACCAGGGAGTTTCTTTTACCTTCTTGTATGTATGGATGTGCATTGGGGACAATGCACAATTTTAAGTGTGGGGTGAGGAGATTGTCTGGGTGATTTTTCATGCTACTTTAGCTGTATTTGTTTTTTTTTTAAAAGATTGGACTTTTCCTGATGACGGACCTTCTAGACAGTTTTCTTCAAGGAAGTAAGTCTAAAGAAAATACCAAAAAGATTTTTTATTTTGTTAGGTAGTGTAACAATTACCCCTTGGTTTTTCTTTAAACCACGGTTCTTTTCCAAGGGTTTTGTTTGAACCGGGTGTAGTTAATTTTTTTTTAGGAATAGGAGCCATTGTGTTGAGTTTTGAATTGAAGCAACATCTCTTGACTTTGTTATGCCTTGAGAATAGTGAGTACTTTGGTTGTGACGCTTAGGCTCAATTTTTGACTCTTGTAGAAGTACCTTAAATTGTATGATTTTAACTTTGCTTAACTGCTTTGACTAGAGTGTCTTGATGAATCCAATCCTGAGTGAGTTATGTGACATGTGTGTGTGAGGTTTTGTGATATTCTGTGCATTGCATTTGATGCCTAGAACTTGCCCCGTGTGTTTGCAAAGCGAAATAGTAGTTTTATTCAGTCTAGGAAGTGATATAGGCATTTCTTTGTTGAGGCAGATATGTATATTTTACCCGCCTAATTATTATGTATCGTAGTTAACCCCTTTGAGCCTGTAATCCTGTTTCTTTGGCAACCACATTACAAGCCTTACCCATTTGTTCGAATTAACCATCTATTTGAACCATTGTAACCTCTCATGAGCACTTGAATTGTTTATGAACTTTGTAAAAGTTAAAGTGTGGGGTGGTTGGTTTGGCTTTTGAGTGGAACTAATGAAATAAGGAGAAAGGTGCACTGTTTTGAAAAAGTAAAAGCCACTTGAATTGAAAAAACAATATAGTTGGATTGTTGTGAAAAAAAAAATTCTTGATAAGTGGTGGCTCTTGACGTAACTGTGCTTAAAGAAGTATGGGGTAATATAAATTGAGGTGAAGGTGGAGTTTTGGTTTGACATAAGTATGGGGTTTAAATGTTAAAATGTATGTATTAAAGTGCTTAGGGAGGTGTAGTCACTTTTATATCTAAATGTATCCTACCCGTCCCGTAGCCTACACTACAACCAAATAAAGTCCTAATTGATCCAAGATTGAATGAGCACGATTAGTGGAGTAGTACACTACGGGCAAGCTTATGGTGCATCTTTTGTGGCATATGAATGTTATTTCTGAGAGTGAGTGAATTCTTTCTATCTTGAGTTCCCAAGTGTTCTTAAATTTTATTGTGTGGAACTACTCTCTTTTGTTGTGTGAGGGCACTTGATTCATGAAGGAAAGGTAATGTCAGTCACCTCTATATTAGAGTAAGTGGGTGAGTTGTGAATAACGTGTGGTACTTGCGAGTCAAAGCTTGAGGTGAAGACGTGACGCTTTTGTGCTTAGTCTATTTTAAAGACTCTTGGTGTGATGAGTTAGGAGAATTATTTAAAAAGGTCGTGTCTATAAAAAAAGTGTAGTTTGATTGCTCGAGGACGAGCAATGGTTTAAGTGTGGGGTGTTGATGATAGGCTATAATTGCATATTTTAGTCGCTTATGACACTCGAATTTACTGCACTTTAATTGAGTTTGCGCTTTAATCGCTAGTGTTTTGCACTAATTGTGTGTTTTATGCCTTGTAGGTGTGATTTCGAGCTATATAGATGTTATGGAATGAATTTAAGTGATTTGAAGCTTTGAAGTCTGAGTAAAAGCTCAAGGAATTAAGCCGGGATCGTGTTCGAGGGTCAAATTTGATAATTAAGTACGAACGAAGACTTGAGGAGGCATATTGTGCACTATCTAGTAAAATAGACATAACGTTTTGCTCAAAACTCCAATTAGGCTCCACAATATATGGTTGGAAAGATAACTCAAA
>NW_017682587.1:0-9650 GCF_001879085.1 Nicotiana attenuata | reverse complement strand
CAATAGCATCACGAATACCCCCCCCCCTTACGTTTAAACCAGAAATTTAACAAAAATGGTTAGGGATTTTACCTGCAAGAATGGGGATGAAGACACACACACACTTTGAAATTTCCCGTCCCAGATAGTTTTGGAGAGTCAAATTGATGGAGATGACTTTCTCTCTCAAGAACCCTCTCTTCCTCTCTCTTATTTGTGTGGAAGATCGTTAAAAATGAGGGGCTGGGGTGTTTTATTAAAAAGGGGGTCGGGTATAAAATTTAGAAAAATAGAAGCCCGAGCAAGATCTGCGGTCGCATTCTGCGATCGCAGGATTGAAATGCGGTCCGCAGATTGGACCGCAGAATTGCCCCCAAAACTCTGAGGAATCTATTTGGGTCTGAAACAGGAATGTGGTCCGCATTCCTGTTATGCGGTCGCATTTTGCACCGCAGAACGGACCTTCACAAATCCTTGAGGAACTTATGCGACAACTATGTGGTCCGCATATTGGTTATGCGATCGCATAATAGACCGCATTTTCAACATTAATTTTGACAACTCTTCTGTTCCACTCTGCGGTAGAAATGCGATCGCATTTTGGACCGCATCTTGACCTCAAGTTTAACCAACCCACTGTTTCTGGAAAATTGATTCTTTTGATTTTTTTTTTAAAAGCTTAGATCAATACCAAGGGTCCGAACCGCAGCGAACCGGCGAGCCGCGAAGAATTCTACACATTCCTAACACATATTCGGAGCCGACACCACAAGTCACTGGGTTTTGAGCCAAAAGTTTTACTGGGCCTCACAGGTCATTTTACCCAATTTCGCATATTAGCTTAGAATATAATTAAGGAATCAGTTACTTGAAGTATTATTTACATTATGCAATTAATTTGAACAGACTTGGGCCATTTGGAGTCGAGTACTCATTGCAAGAGCGTGGTTTCAGGTTGAGTTTGAGCCGGTTCAAGGTAAGTTGATTGCCTAACCTTGTGTGGGAAAAACTCCCCTTAGGATTTGGTTTGTAGATAATTGAAATTCCTTGTACATGAGGTGACGAGTGTGTACTTGTGCTAATTGTTGAAAATCTGTTTTCTTTAAGTAACTATAAATGTGATTTTGTTTTTCCTGTTCATACTGCATGTAATTTATACTTGCTTTTAGCCTAGGGAAGCATGTTTAATTGAATTAATTGCTTTACTTGCTCAAATTGCCTTATTTGGATTATGTGCAGCATGCTAGGCTAGAAATGCCTGTTTCACTTTGGTATTGAAATTTGAATTGAATTGAGTATTCTTTGTGTTGCTATTGTGTTTTTACTTTGGGACTACGGGATGGTATCCCGGGAGATCCCCCTGTATGTTTTTATTGGGACTACGGAATTGTATTCTGGGAGATCCACCTGAATATTTATATTGAAACTACGGGACTACACCCGGTAGATTCCCCCAGTACTAGATATCTACATTAGGGACTATGGATTGGGATTCTGGTAGATCCCCGCGCATTATGAGTTGGACTACGAGACAGCACCCGGGGGATCCACTAGATATTTATATTTGGGGACTACAGGACGGTCGCTTGGGAGATCCCCAGTTTTATCTCCGTGTTGAGTTGTATTCCTTTCCGCGATTATTTTGTCTCTATTAAAGTTGTTGTTGTTCTTCTATCCTGTGTTACTTCTTACTGTTGCACTTAAGTATATTGTCTTATACTATACTGTTATACCTTGTATATTCTTTAACCTCAGTAGGGCCCTGACCTTCCTCGTCACTACCCGATCGAGGTTAGGCTTGGCACTTACTGAGTACCGTTGTGGTGTACTCATGCCCTTCCTGCGCATGTTTTGCAAGATTTACACCAATTTTTCTACCCCTCCTTTTTGTTTTGTTTTGCTAAGGAGGGATACTTCCAAGATTGTTTTTGTTTTGGAAAATTAGTACTGCGTATAATATTTTAGCTCGCTCTGGAAACTTGATTGCTCTAAGGAGCTCTTTTATCTATAATGATCTTTCTTAATTGATAATATTATGCATCTACTTTAACCAAACAAACTGTATATTTTTAGCTTTTTTATTACCGATAGAGGAACAGAAAGGAAAATGGGGAAGCATTACAAGAAAAATGACTTTATCCGGTTGCCTCAAAAATAGAAAAAGTGACAACAAAATTTTTTAATGACGATCTTAAGGGTCGTTGAGAATAGTTCCGTTACTAAAACTTATTCATGGAAAGGCATTTCGTGAATCCCTCTGATTCTATCTCTTTAATTTCATTTGAAGGAAAGAATGATCCCAAAGAATATCTTTCTTTTTGTTTGTTGAATTTCTCTTTGATTCATCAATGTATAGTATTCTATATCCTCATTAATAATGAATCCAAACGATCTGTCTCTTATCTTTCCTCTCCCATATAAAACAAAATAAAAATAAAATTGTGCCTTATGGTCTTCATGTGCTAAATAGCTTGCATTTGATAAAACAAACTCAATATTTTCCAACATAGAACAAAAGAGAAAAGGAAATGAACTTTTGTTCTTAGAATTGATACATGAATTCAATTGTGATTATTGATCAAATCAACTTCACTATGGAATATATTTGACATGTTATATATAGTATAGTTTTGAATTCCATGCGCCTTTGATGCCCTCATGAAGTCCTGAAAATCATAGAATAATATACTCAGTGGCAGATACAACACATATATTTATAAATATTTGTATATCGTTACTTACTGGACATAGTCGATCTTAATAACGCCAGCGACCGGATTAGCAATGGTTGAGAAGGCTTCTTTAGAGAGATCCAGAGTTCCACCACATCCAGGGCAATGATCAACAATCTTTACCAAAATACTCTTGCCAGTGCAAGGACCAGTGCATGTGACATTGAATGTTTTTCCACATATTGCACCATTATTCCATAGAGGATCACTTGCTGCTGCTATAATGGCACCTTGGGGTGTGTTTCCATAACATGATGAAGCTGCACCAATAATAATAATAAAACCTCAATTCTAAACAATTTCCGAATTAGCTATATCAATTTGTTTATTTTTCTTTTGGTAATATTAAGCAAATAATTAAATGAGACACTTGCGTTGTTGCTCACTTGAATAACATAATTGTTCTTGTTTTGTTTATAAAGTCAAATGGCTCATGTATCATCAATAACCTTTTTATTTTTTATTATTTCATAAAAAGGAATTTGTTAGTAATTTATCATACTATTTTTTCTTATCAATAAAGCTATTTTTTTTAAAAGTTAAATTCATGTGTTGGTGGTGTAAAAATATCAAGCCATATACAGGGTAATAATTGTAGTTAAATATCTCAATAAATATAAATTATGATAACTAACTTGATATTATAAATTAATATTTATTTATAGAGTAAAGAAAATTTACACTACTCGGTGTATGCAACGTAAAATCGCATTTTGTTTGCGTACAAAACTAAAATACTTACGAACATATTGCGTATAAAATGTGGCAATCCCCGGTGTCGCCAAAGCTATAGAAAGCAAAGTAGTCACAACACCAATAATGAGCAAAATAATTTTAGGAATTGCCATTTCTTTTATGAAACTAATTTTTACTTCACTGATATAGTATTTAACCAACAACTATCTTTATATAGTATTTTTTCTAAGTGTCCAATATCTAAAATATGGTAACCAATTAACAGAATTAAGGCAATTCATTTATAATGTATTTCTTGTCTTACTATATACATTTGAATTACAATATTTTCTTATTCCACTTGTGATTGCATGACAATAGTTCTAACGCAATTTTTTAGGTAGGTTAATTATTACATATCACCTGAGATATGGTAAGTTAATAATTTTTTGAATCATAATAAGTTAATAAAGAATGTTTTATCTCTTTAGCCTTGTGCAAACTGTTAAATTTATCCTACCAAAACAATTAAGAGCTATCGTTAGGGAGAAATTCAAAAATAGCCAGATTTACCACTGGTCGTTGAAAAATAGCCAAGTTTTAAAAGTCATCGAAATTTAGCCACTTTAAATCTGAGCGAAAACACTGTTCAAAATCCGGAAAAACACGCCCGCAAATTTTATGGGAGTTCCAGCATAAGTATGTTGGAACTCCCGTAAATTTTACGGGAGTTCCAGGATAACTATGCTGGAACTCCCGCAAATTTTACGGGAGTTCAAGCATAATTATGCTGGAACTCCCGCAAATTTTACGGGAGTTCCAGCAAGTATAATTGTCCAGTATAATATACTGGAGTTTGGAGCACTGGTGCTCCAGTCTCCCGCAAATTTCCAGGAGTTAGCAAAGTATACCAGTCCAGCATAATATGCTGGAGTTCGTACACAAATGCTCCAGAACTCCCGTATATTATATTGGACCGGTCCCTGTTGCAGCAAAATAGTGGTTATTTTTTATTGACTTGGTAAACGCTGGCTATTTTTCATTGACCAGTGTGAAAACTGACTATACCATGATATTTTAACCTATCGTTAGTATGGGTTAAATTGGACTGAATGGCCCTATAATGGACTGGTTTCTAACTATTGTCTTCATTTTTAATTTTATTTAAAAAATAACCTGTGGAGCCTATACATTTATTTATTGTCAAGAATTTCTCCACCGGATAGATATATTTTATTATATACCCTATTTATACTGTTAGTTGTTATAAATTCTATCCGATTGACATGACTTTCTAATTGTTCAATTTTTCACAGAACTCTATCATATCGCATTATTTGTGTTATCTACATTCAATTTATTTGTTAAATTATTTACAAACTCTACCCGATTGACATAATTTTGTGCTTATTCAATTATTCATCAGACTTCACCAGATCGGTGCGACTGATGTATTATTAACATCTACATATTTAATAAATTATTCATCAAAGTCTACCAGTTTGGCATAAATTTTCTATATTGTTCAACAATGTATTCTTCTAATTTACAATTTTAATCGCGATCAAACTAACTTAAATATACTCCAGATGATCTCAAATGTTTAACAAAACCTGTGGATACCAACACAAATGATCCATTTTCACCTATTTAATTGGTCCAATAAGTTTTTATGATGATTTTTTACATGCCCACAATGTTTGGTTAAATTTCGATGAGTATTGAATAAGTTTGGGTTGAATGGTGATTGTTTTCGATTTCGACATCGATTTGAGCATAAAAATGTTACCATATTGAGCAACGACATTTGATTTGTGTTTCGTCTAAGTTATTATATCTGTATCATAATTCTGGAACCATAGCAACTGAAACCATCAAGTTTTGACATCGTATGAGGAATGTATGATCATTTTACTAAGAATTGGGTTGCGAGCTGTTTCAGATTACTTACAAAATTATCACTGAATTTGTGCTTGAAAATCTGCTTTACTCTCAAATATTAAAACCAACATACCTCCATCATTATAAGGTCAAATGGAGTGATTCAAAATCCTAACTTGACTGGAATTTCACGAATAATCCATTGGAGGCATCAAAAGTGAGTTTCAACATCATTTGGAACAAGAAAAGAGGTATAATAGCTAGGCGTTTATGGCTATTGAAGTTGTTGGAGTTTTCCTCATCTTGAAAGTTTGGGATTGGGAGAATTCAAGGATGTTCTTCAAGTTTCTTCCATGGGGTAAGGTCTAAATCATGAACTAAGTATTTTCCTTTGATTTATTCCCTTGGTTTAAGCTTTCATCCATGATTTCAATTGAAAACCCATTTAATTCTTTAAAGCAAGACCTAGCGTTATGTTCTAAATTTTAAACAATTGAAAATGATTTAGAGGCATTTATTTCCCGATTCCTTTTGGAGTTTTGTTCTCCTATATTAGGAGAACAACATACTTGTATTTGGAGAGTTTTGGAGTGTATTTCGGGAGATGTGGGACCCAACTAGTATGGGTTGGACTCTTGGGTTATGAACACCCAAGGGCGATGTTTTATGTAATCGGTTGAGATATGAGAGTCCGATTGATGTTTTTATTTGTGTGAGCTTGTATTTGTTCGGGCTTCGCTCGTGTATGCATGGATTAAGAATCCCAAGCGAGCCCGACATAGACGTTTTGGTTGACTTTCGACTTTTAATTAAAGATTTGATATTTATCAATTAAGTTTGTTTCCTATGGCATTATTTGTTGTTCTTGAGTTGCTTTTTGCTAGTTTTGAGCCGTTCGAAGGTCGGTACGCACATGGCATTTCTAGAGTATTGTTTCGCTTGCTCAGTAATGGATTCATTTTGTTCGAGGTAAATATAACTTCTAAACTTCGTGCTAGGGGTATGAATCCCTGAATATACGTGTTATGTTTTTGGTGTTGAGGTGACGCACATGCTACATGACGTGGGTGCACCGTGTGAATTATGACTCAGTTGATTTTGTGGTACCATGTAGTTACCAAATCCTGTTTGTATCCATGAAATTTCTACGTGCTAGAGTACTTGAGCTATGATCCATGTTAGAAACCATGTTTAGGTTGTATGCTTATTATGTTGGGACCCACTGAAGTCATTTCTACTGTTGAGTTGTTTGCTAAAATTGCAATAACATATTCATTCATTTGCGTTTCATATCTCAGTCTTTGTTATCATTTATTGTTACATCATGTATCATTATTTGGGCTGATTGGCATGCGATTTGTGAGCCCGAAAGACTAGAGAGGTTGATCACTGAGTCGAGACCGACGTTCTGATTGTGAGCGATATTTATGGGATTAGGCTGCACGCCGTAGCAAGCTTTAATAATTCATGATGGGATCGGGTTGCATGCTACAACAGGTCTTATTGATTCATGACGGGGTAGGGATTCGCGCGAAAGCAAACCACGTTGGCCTATATTTGTGCTTGGGCAAGATCTGCCCATACGTAGTCTAACATACCAGCAGTCACTGCAGGTACCGAATTTCGAGCGATTGAGTGTACCGAGTGGTCGAGTGTGAGATAGTGAGATTGAGTACTCTGAGAGTGTGAGTACGTGAGCTCATCACTGTAATGCATTACATTTGACATTCATACTTGGCATGTTGGTGTTACATCCCACAATATTACGTCAATATTATGTCCCGCAGTATTATACTACGACAATGTTATGCTGCAGTAATATATTACGATGATGTTACGTCCTGCAGTAATAAGTTACCACAGTGTTGCGCCCTGCAGTATTTTACGTTGAATTTATCGTAAGGTAATTGACATCAGTCCAAGAAAAAGATTATTTGGAGATTTTAAGGATTGTAAGTGATGAATAAATTCGTGAAGGTAAGAGGGGAAGCAAGTCGAAGAGAATGAATTTCGTTAAAATTTGGTATCTTGGGATAAATTACGGCTCAAGCTAAAATACGCGGTATTCATGGACTAGTACCATACAAGGTACCACATGATCATAATAGTAAGGCGTACAAGGTATGTGAAAAGAGAGTAATATTTTAAGTAAGTGGGAATAATTCTCAAATTTTCAGGTAATTGATTAATTACCGGGTAACGGGACATTACCCGATTAAAGAATAAGTGGATAATATTTTGGATAAGCTTTATAAGAAAAATGAACGTGGCAGCAAGCCCATTTCTTGGACAATGACTCATTAGTCATTTTTCACATGTGTCACATAAGGATTTTGGGTGGCAAAACTTATTCTTTAAGTATGATGTGTTTCCTAAAGTCTAGACGAAGAAAACGTTAAGCTCCACATTTAAGATGGAACAGTATTCTTTTTGAAATGATAATTCCCAAATTCAACAAGTCAATGCCTAAGCATATGGCTATGTCCAACAGATTCTTCACTCCACCATGTAAGAACACCTAGCCAATTGCTAAAGGATCCGTCAATTTGCATCTACATACTTATGCATACAAATACCTAAAGCCAAAATGTCAAAACACTTCAAACTCAACATCAACCATGGATGTTATCATAAGCTCAGCAAAGGCGTCTTTAAGCCTTAAAGATTGAGCACTGTTTGGGCTCCAACAAGGCAACAAATAATAGTGGCTCTTTTTTTTCACGTTTAGCCCTTGGTAATACTAAAGGTTATGGGTGCATATACATATGAGGTACATGGAATGTCCAGGTATGTTAAGGCTATCCCTTCTTTATTTTGGCATGATCAATACAATACGAACGAAACGTGTAAATGCACAAATTCCATATATGACTCTATTCATAGAAGTATTAGAAGTGCCTATGTTCTTGAATTTCCATATGTATTATTATTCCATCGTCTGTTCATGGGTCTCAGAAAGTAAAATAATGTTATGATATTAATCAAATGTATAATGGTCTTATGACGTATTGAGAGATTTTGTTGTTATATTTCATATGCATTTCATGCATTTATACATGTACATTGACCCATGACTCAGACGGCGTTACATACGCGTATATATGTATGTATATATATATATATATATATGGGATATAGAAAAAGGTTACGGCATTACATACGCATATACGGGTATATATTCAAATGGCGTTATATACGCATATATATGTATTCAAACGGCGTTATATACGCGTATATATGTATGTGTATATATGTATATGGGATATGGGAAAGGTTATGGCGTTATATACGCACCAGCACCTGATCAGCTGGTATACGATGATGATTTTGCCCACAGTGGCCTATATGATATGATGGGAGGCCCTCAGAGGCTGATGATATTATGAAACATTTACCTAGCACGCCACGATATTCATACGCATATGCATGACGCTAAAGGTAATTTATGATTTACAAAGTTATTCAGACTTACAGGTTGAGTCATGTACTCTATATGTCTTCCATGTCTCTTATGTATTTATTTATGTACCTTACATACTCAGTACATCATTCGTACTGACGTCCCTTTTGCCTGGGGACGCTGCGTTTCATGCCCAAGGTCCAGATAGACAGGTCGAGAGCCCTCTAAGTAGGCTATCAGCTCAGCGAAAGATGTTGGTGCGCTCCATTTGCTTCGGAGTTGCATATTTGGTTAGTATGATTTAGACGTCTATTGTTTGGTATGGCGGGACTCTGTCCCGACCTTTGTGACATTTATGTAGTCTTAGAGACTTGTAGACATATGTCTTGTACGTGAAAGATTTTATGGCCTTGTCCGCCGATGTCTTGAGTTTATAAATAATCGTGTTGGCCTATTAGGGCCGTATGTCATGTGTATATGATAATGCAATAAGAAAGATACGTTACGTTGGTACTCGATTGAGCAAGGTACCGGGTGCCCGTCGTGGCCCATCGGTTTGGGTCGTGACAGTTGGCATATGGATGCATTAACTCGTGCTACATGATTTTGTGACATTCATAACTTCACACGCACATTAACATGTAGGCATAGCAATATACTTTCCTCATGCTATATGAGAATGAAATATCATAGCTGTTTTTGGAAGTTTTTGAAAAACTCTCAGTTTTCAGATTTACTCATATTTTGGTGATTTCGGCGAAACATTTGGATTTTACTGTTATACTTGAAAAAGATGCCTATTTTCCATATATGTGAACGAGCTGAGCATCATATCTTTGAGTTATTGCTTTTACTGCTTTTGTGTTATTATTACGAGTTATTCTTGGCTATTGGTGTTGGACTCTGGCCGTTGTCCAAGCTCGTCACTACTTTCAACCTAGTGTTAGGTTTGTTACTTATTGAGTATGTGGGGTGTTGTACTC
>NW_017682586.1:4814-9653 GCF_001879085.1 Nicotiana attenuata | reverse complement strand
ATAGAGCTCTGACCTTGCTATTGATAGGTGTCCTTTTAGATGAACCAGGTTCATTAAGAATGATATTGACTTCATAATCGCAAGCAAGCAGAGTATTAACCCCAAAATGATCCTTTCTTGTACTAACCTCCCACTTCTTCATAGGTACATTGAAATGTGCAAGCATAGTTGTGAGAATGAAACCATAGGGAATGGCATGAGTTTTGGTGCTATTGATAACCCTATCAGTAGGTCCGCGAGGGTTTCCTGTTCAGATGGAACATGTTCATCTATAATTTTTCAAGTTGAACCAACCCCTCAGCAGCTTTACCAGACCCACTTCCCCCTGTTTTGCTCACACTCTCTTCTATTTCACTAAATTCCTCTCCCCAAACAACCATTGCCTCAGTTTCTTTTGTTAGACCAACAAGAGTGGGTGAAGAATCAGCCACTCTTATACCCTTTCCCCTCACAGTACTCCTAGCACCCTTGCTCTCTTTTTCTTTTCCTTTTTATTTTTACCACCAAGTTCTCCAGATTCTGTAGTCTCAACACCTGCTATAGATCCTACCAGTACAAATCCATTCTCTAAATTTGCAGCAACTTCAGAAATTATCTCAGGAGTAACTTTAGAATTAGAAGATACCTGTTCAGATACCTACTTTCTTCCCCCTTAGTAACAGACTTAAATGAATCTTTAGATTTCTAGGATTCTTCTTCCCTACCTGCTTTCAATTGCTTGTTTATTTTCTTGATCTGCTCTCCTTCAGCGACAATCTTACGAGCCATCATCTTTACTCTACTTTTCATAGAGATTGGTGTTGTAGAAGGTGTGGAAGTCATTTCTTGTGGTGGTGATGAAGGATTTTCAGAGGTGTTTGACATATCTAGGCTAGGGTATGGAAGAGAAGAGAATTAGATTGTCTTTGGAAGATGAAAGAAGAATGAGAGTTTTTGATGGCTTGAGAGAGATAAAGTAAGAAATACACTAAAGCTGTTCAATATATAGAGGAATAATTGATGGGGTAACTACAGTTTTTCAGACTCTTAGAAGTTTAATCAAACTGAAATTCAGTTTTGAAGAGACGTCGGAGTGTATCCCTAGAATCTAGGTACTTCCATTCGGTTGGGACTCTTTTGAACGGGACTGGTTCACTTGTAACTGATAAGTCCAAAAGGAGTTTGGTATTTGGTAGGACTCCGCTCATGATCCAAATATAGTTATTTCAAACTATGCAAGGTGTAGAAAATATACCGTGTTATCTTGATGAACCAGGTTCTTCACTGATAATTCTCTTGTGTGAGTCTAAATTTGCCAAAATAGAGAAAATATCATTAGAGATTAATGAGTCATTTTAACCCATGGCACAAGAGTATACTATGTAAAGTATGAGACTGAGCAAGATTTAATCTACTTATACACAATTCACAGACTTTCTAACCAAAATTTGTTTTTCAATTTTTTTTTCATATTTTTTTCCATTTAACCCTGAACTGGTCCTTTTAGGTGATCTTAATCATCCCTAATTCCAACCCGTTCCTCTCAAAGTGATCTCTACTTAAGGCTTTTGTGAAGATGTCAGCAATTAGCTTGTCAGTAGCACAAAATTCCATAGTGATCAAGCCTTTCTCATAGTTGTCCCTCAAAAATGGTGTCTAACATCTATGTGCTTAGTTCTCTTATGATGAACCGGATTCTTAGTCATACTAATAGCACTAGTGTTATCAAAGAAAATAGGGATGCAACCAACTTCAATACCAAAATCCATCAATTGCTGCTTGATCCACAACAATTGAGCACAATCATGAAGCAGCAGCAACATACTTAGCTTCAGCAGAAGATAAGGCCATTGAATTTTGCCTTTTGGTAGCCCATGACACAAGACATGAACAAGGAAGTATGCCATACCTGAGGTGCTCTTCCTATCCACTAGGAAACCTACATAATCAGCGCCAGCATATCCCACTAGGTTAAAATTACTACCTTTTGGATACCAAAGGCAAAGGTCAATGGTGCCTTTCAAGTATCTCAATATTCTCTTGACAGCAGTCAAGTGGACTTCATTGGATTTGCTAGAAATCGAGCACAAAGACCTATACTGAAAACAATGTCAGGTCTGCTAGTAGTAAGATACAAAAGAGAACCACTCATTCCCCTATACAACTTCTGATCAACAGATGAACTAGGTTCATCTATATCCAATTTCGTGGATGTTGCAATAGAAGTAACATTTTCTTTGGATGTTCCTTCCTGGTTTTGTTACTGAGGAATATGTTCATGGACAGGTTCCCTCGAGGTTTGAGGATCAGTTCCTCTCTAGTCAGTTCCCCCTATGATGTTGCCCTGGGTAGGAGAACCTGTTCCATCACCTGTTCCTTCTTCTGGTGCAGCTTCAGTTTGGGCTGTAATTTCATTTTAAAATTCTTACTAGCCCAATTGCTTCATCTTCATGTTCCTGTCTCTCAGAAAGAGTGTTAGTTTCATCAAAAATCATATGTACACTTTCTTCTACACACATAGTTCTTTTGTTATAGATCTTATAAGCTTTACTATGTGAAGAATATCCCAAGAATACTCCCTCATCACTTCTGGGATCATACTTACCTAGGGAGTCTTTTCCATTATTGTGCACAAAGCACTTGCATCTAAATGCCCTAAGATGGGATATATTTAGCTTTCTCCCTTTAAGTGACTCATAGAGAATCTTCTTAACAAGAGGTCTAGTCATGCAGCTATTTATGATGTAGCATGCAAAAATTCAGCAAACTTAGCATTTTCAAATTTAGTTCCTTGATCAGACCTAATTGATGCAAGTTGATAACCTTGTTGTTTTTGAGTTTTTCTAACAAAAGAAGTAAACATGTCAAATGCTTCATCTTTAGATGTTAAAAATAATTTCCAAGTAAACCTAGAGTAATCATCAACAAGCACCATCACATATTTTTTACCACCTCTGCTTAATGTTCTCATTGGACCACAAAGATCCATATGGACCAGTTCCATCGTTCTGGTGGTGCTTACCACTTTCTTGCATTTAAAAGAGGATCTTACATGCTTTCCCCTTGCACAAGCCTCACAAACTTTGTCTTCCTTGAACTTGATGTTAGGCAGCCCTATCACCAGATCCTTGGAGACTAATTTGTTGAGTTGAATCAGACTTGCATGTCCAAGTCTCTTGTGCCAAAGGAGGGGATAATTGTCCAACACACTTAAGCAAGTGAATTCATTTTCTGAAAGTGTGGACAAATATACAATGCATGTATTGTTTACTCTTTTTCCCTGCAAAACAATCTTGTCAATGGTAAGATTAATCACAAAATATTTGGTAGAGGTGAATGCTACCAAGTTACCTTTATCACATAATTGTGATACACTGATTAGACTGTACTTTAGGCCATCTATCAAGTAGACATTCTCATTAGAGTAAGAATCAGTCTTACCTACCTTTCCAACCCCAATGACCTCACCTTTCTTCCCATTTCCAAAGGAGACATTACCTCCTTTGAAGTCCTCAAGTGAAAGGAACTAGTTCTTGCTTCCTGTCATATGGTTTGAGCAACCACTATCAATGTACCATATTAGGTTGCTCCCCTTCACTTGGAACCAGAAAAGGAAATCAGGGGTTAGTCTTAGGAACCCAAACTAATTTGGGTCCCTTTCTATAGGCAAAAGGGTAAATCAGATTCTTTTTAGCCCAATCTGGCAGCCTATTTTTCCCTTGAACAAATTCTTTATTCTTTTGACTAGCCTTTTCTTTTGCAATGCATTCACTTTTATAGTGACCAGTTTTACCACAGTGTGTGCAAATTTTGTCCTCAGGAAGTGTGAGGTACTTGCTTTTGGGATCCCACTTAGGTGCAGGGGTCCCGTAGCCAAGTCCTCTCTTATTGCTACAATGGTGTTCATGTAGCCATGAAAGTGCATCGGAGGACCTATTCCATTTATAGGTTCTATTTAGCTCGTGCTTAACCTTGTTTAGATCCTCCTTAAGGACTCTTATCTGCTCATCTCTTTTGTACAAATCATCTTTTATTTTTCCTACATTTTCTTCTAAAGTGAGTTGTGTGTGATCAGATTTCTTTTTACCAATTCCTAATTTCAATTTTAGATTTTCAGATCTAAGCTCTAGGACTGTGGTGTCAAGTTCATGAACCTGGTTCTTCAACTCGGAATTTTTACTATCACTTTCACTAGCCCTAAGTTCCAGATTTTTGCACTTAGCTTTCAAAATCACACACTCCTTAGACAGCAGTTTGTTTTCATTGTTTAGATCCTCAGATTCATTAATGAAATCCAGGAGTAACTCAGATAGCCTTTCTTTAGACAAAAATTTAATCTTGTCTTTGAGATGAATTATACTTACCTCAGATTCCTCATCGGATTCTCCAATTGCCATAAGTGCTTGTTCATCTCCATCTTCATCCTCTGAGTCCTCATCTGAGCTTTCTCCCCAGGCAGCAACCATTGCCTTTGTTGATCCTTTGTTCTTCTTGGGTTGAGCCTGTTCCTTCTTCCTGTTCCTTCTTCCTGTTCCTTCGTTCAGCTCTTTCCTTCTTCCATTCAATTTCCCATTGAGGGCAATTTTTGATGTGGTGATTAGTCTCCACACACTTGTAACACCCCTCATTGGTTTGTTTTTCAGGAACCCTTGGTTTGTTGTAGCTTCCACTTCTTGAAGGACCATTTCCTCTCATTAGGTACTTCTTGAAATCCTTTGTGGTCATGGTCATTTCATCCTCCTCTAGATCAGCACCTTCAGTGATTTTGAATGCCATGCTCCTTTCCTTCTTGGGTGCATCCATCTTCATGGTTTGCCTTCTAAGTTCATAGGCAGTGAGATTTCCAATTAGCTCATCCAA
>NW_017682586.1:0-348 GCF_001879085.1 Nicotiana attenuata | reverse complement strand
AAATCATGCCTATTTATGTGTTATGAGGGTAGTGCCATTGCACGGGACTCTAAAATTTAGAGTACATGTCAAAGACTTAGGTCACAATAATGCTATAAGTGTTTTCAGGAAGTGCTTAAAAAGAATAAAGTGTGAGAAGTATAACTCATGATTGAGGTAGATAAGACAACTCCGGTGAAAGAAGTTCACCACTTAGCCTAGTTAGGAGTTTGATTTGCATACTCCAAAGATAGTAGAGTTGTTGTCTAGAATATGACTTGTTCCCCCTTAGTAGCCAAAGAGAAGGAGAGACAATGTGATGATCCCTACATAATCATGCGTATTATGTGTATGAAGGTAATGCCTATT
>NW_017682585.1:0-9656 GCF_001879085.1 Nicotiana attenuata | reverse complement strand
CCCTGATGAAGATACTGAGCGAGGCGTATGTACCTAGTAGCAGTAACCCGGGGGAGAGATGGCAAACATGGTCGGGCAGATATTGGAGAGTCATAAAATCACTTTCCACGAGGATGAGTTGCCCCTTGAACGGTTTAGGCCACAACAAAGCGTTGCACATCACTGTGCAATGCGAAGACTATTTCATCACCAGGACTTTGATTGACGGAGGGTCCAGCCTCAACATTTGTCCATTGGTGACCCTCAGAACATTGGGGAAGAGTCTACATGAAATCAAGGATGGGGCTATCAACGTCAAAGCTTTTGATGGTTCCCAAAGGTCCACTATTGGGGAGATCAGTTTATGTCTGCAAATGGGACCAACTTGGTTCGATGTTGATTTTCAAGTAATAGACATCCCAGCATCATACAACTTATTACTGGGACGACCTTGGATCCACGCCGCTGGAGCTGTAGCATCAACCCTGCACCAGGCAGTGAAATTCGAGTGGAATCACCAAGAGGTGATTATTCATGGTGACGGGAGTAACCCCATATACAGTCGCCAAACCATCCCAGTGATTGAAGGAAGAAGGAAACTAAGAGGAGAAACCTACCACCAGATTGAGCGAGTCAACGCCATGGACAAAGATAAGTGGTGGGATAACAAGATCGAAAGTATACTGAATTGGTGTGGATACGAGCCTGGCAAAGGGCTCGGCAAGAATCTCCAAGGAATCACCAAGCCTATCAAACTGAAGAAACATGGCACCACTTTCGGGTTAGGGTCTGAATATACTTGGCAAGAATTCAGGAACTGGTCGCCACCATGGCGCGGCCCTTACTACCCGCTGGAGCACCCAATACCCTGCCTGGAGCAAACTTTCCAGCCAACAGACATCATATATGGGTCAGAGGAAGATGAAACATTGGCAGCAATGAAGAACCTGTTCTTGGAAGATGACAATATGGACTGTCATGTCATTCTCGAGGAGGAAGGGGAGGAAGGCCCTTCCATACAAGCTGTGAGCCGAGGAGCGCGCCTCAACAATTGGTCCATCCGAACCACCAAGGCCTAGAATGCTTCGGGTAAGCAAGGCTGAACAAAGCACTATGCATTATCTTTTACTTTTTTGCTAGTTGATTTCCCTTCAGTATTATCTTTAAAATTTTGAAAAGAGCTCCGATGTTCAAAACGATTTCGGAATTTATCAAAGTATTTCAGTTTCTTACAAGTCTCGCTCTTATTATTTTTCTCTATCATTTATTTTATTTTACACAGCATTACTATTACTTATCTTGATGAACCGACGAGTGTGACATGCGACGAGGTAACGCAACAAACGGATATAGACTCAGAAGAGGATGAGATACCAGAAGAGATCGTTAAAGAGGTCGAGGACTTTGAGAATAGACCTAAGTCTAACCTGGACGAAACTGAGGTCGTCAACCTGGGGAATATAGAGAATGTCAAGGAAACGCGCATCAGTGTTCACCTGTCACCATCAGAAAAGGAAGAGTACACGGAGTTCTTAAAAGAATATGAGGACATATTTGCCTGGTCGTATGATGATATGACCGGTCTCAGTACATCTATTGTAGCTCACAAACTGCCAACAGATCCGACTTGTCCGCCGGTAAAGCAGAAGCTCAGAAAGTTCAAGCCAGACATGAGTTTGAAAATCAAGGAAGAAGTCACCAAACAAGTCAAAGCCAAGGTCCTCAGGGTAGTGGAGTACCCAACATGGTTAGCCAACATTGTGCCAGTACCAAAGAAGGACGGGAAGGTCAGAGTCTGTGTCGACTACCGGGACCTCAACCGGGCCAGTCCGAAAGACGACTTCCCCTTACCAAACATACACATCCTGATCGACAACTGCGCTAAGCACGAGCTGCAGTCATTCGTCGATTGTTTTGCCGGATATCATCAGATATGGATGGACGAAGAAGACGCGGAGAAAACGGCTTTCATCACGCCGTGGGGAATGTATTGTTACAAGATGATGCCGTTTGGATTAAAGAATGCTGGGGCCACCTACATGAGGGCCATGACTACTATTTTTCATGACATGATACACAAAGAGATCGAGGTGTATGTAGACGATGTCATCATCAAATCCAAGAAAGCCACTAATCACATGGAAGATCTGAGGAAGTTCTTCAACAGACTGAGAAGATACAACTTGAAACTGAATCCCGCCAAATGTGCGTTCGGGGTTCCCGACGGAAAACTGCTTGGGCTCATCGTAAGTCACCGAGGAATAGAACTGGATTCGTCAAAGGTTAAAGCCATTCAGGAATTGCCACCGCCAAAGAACAAGAAAGAGGTTATGAGTTTCTTGGGGAGACTCAACTACATCAGTCGGTTCATAGCCCAGTCCACTGTCATTTGTGAACCAATCTTTAAGATGTTGAAAAAGGACGCCGCCACTAAATGGACTAATGATTGTCAAAAGGCCTTCGACAGAATCAAGGAATACATATCAACGCCGCCAGTCCTGGTTCCGCCCGAACCGGGTAGACCACTATTACTCTACCTTGCAGTACTGAATGGGGCATTCGGCTGTGTTTTGGGACAACATGATGAAACGGGGAGAAAGGAGCAAGCCATCTACTATCTCAGCAAGAAGTTCACCCCGTCTGAGGCCCGGTATTCCCTGCTAGAGCGCACGTGTTGTGCTCTGACTTGGGTAGCTCAGAAGTTGAGGCATTATTTCTGTGCCTATTCCACTTATCTCATATCAAGGATGGATCCGCTAAAGTACATCTTTCAGAAGCCCATGCCCATGGGCAAGCTAGCCAAATGGCAAATCCTGCTGAGTGAATTCGATATTGTCTACGTGACCCAGAAAGCGATCAAAGGACAAGCACTGGCCGATCATCTTGCCAAAAACCCCGTGGGTGGAGAATATGAGCCTCTAAATACGTATTTTCCTGACGAGGAGGTCTCTTTCATAGGAGAAGACAATGCAGAATCCTATGATGGCTGGAGAATGTTCTTCGACGGAGCAGCAAACTTTAAAGGAGTTGGCATAGGAGCAGTTCTAGTATCAGAAACAGGTCAGCATTATCCGGTGTCCGCCAAACTCAGGTTCCCGTGCACCAACAACATGGCCGAGTACGAAGCCTGCATCTTGGGGCTCAAGCTGGCCATTGACATGAACGTTCAGGAGTTACTAGTGATCGGGGATTCCTACTTGCTCATACATCATGTTCGAGAAGAGTGGGCAACCAAGAACTCCAAGATACTCCCATACTTGCATCACGTACAGGAATTGAGGAAGAGGTTTACAAAGACAGAATTCCGGCATGTCCCCAGAGTCCAGAATGAGTTCGCCGATGCATTGGCCACTCTATCATCCATGATTCAGCATCCAGATAAGAACTTCATTGATCCTATCCCGGTAAAAATCAGGATCAACCCGCTTACTGTGCTCATGTCGAGGAAGAAGCAGATGGAAAACCATGGTTTCATGACATTAAGAAGTATCTGTCAACAGGAGAGTATCCAGAACTCGCGAACACTACTCAAAAGCGCACACTGCGGAGGCTATCCAATCACTTCTTTCACAGCGGAGGAATCCTGTATAGGAGGACTCCCGATTTGGGATTACTAAGATGTGTCGAAGCAAAGGAAGCATCCAGGTTGTTGGAAGAAGTTCATGCAGGGACCTGTGGTCCGCATATGAATGGTTTTGTCTTAGCCAAGAAAATACTCCGGGCCGGTTATTTCTGGATGAATATGGAGACGGACTGCATCCAGTATGTTTGGAGATGCCATCGCTGCCAGATTCATGCAGACATGATAAAGGTGCCTCCTAACGAGCTCAATGCAACAAGCTCACCATGGTCGTTCGCCGCTTGGGGAATGGATGTCATCGGACCTATCGAGCCCGCCGCATCAAACGGGCACAGGTTCATTCTAGTGGCAATTGATTATTTCACCAAATGGGTTGAAGCAGCATCGTATAAGGCAGTAACCAAGAAGGTTGTGGTAGACTTTGTCCGCGACCGTATCATTTGCCGGTTCGGCGTCCCAGAGTCAATCATCACTGATAATGGTTCAAATCTCAATAGTGATCTGATGAGGGCAATGTGTGAGACGTTCAAGTAAGCACAAGAATTCTACAGCCTACAGACCTCAGATGAATGGAGCTGTAGAAGCAGCCAATAAGAACATCAAGAAAATACTAAGGAAAATGATAGAAAAACACAAGCAGTGGCACGAAAAGCTATCATTTGCTCTGTTGGGATACCGTACCACAGTCCGCACATCAACTGGGGCAACTCCTTATATGCTGGTTTACGGTACCGAGGCAGTCATCCCAGCCGAAGTAGAGATTCCCTCCCTGAGGATTATACAGGAAGCGGAACTTGAAGATGCAGAATGGGTAAAAAGTCGCTATGAGCAGTTAGCCCTCATAGACGGGAAAAGACTGAACGCAGTTTGTCATGGTCAATTGTATCAGAACAGGATGTCCAGAGCCTTCAACAAAAGGGTCAGACCGAGACAATTCACGCCAGGACAGCTAGTACTGAAGAAAAATTTTCCGCATCAGGATGAAGCCAAAGGAAATTTCTCTCCTAGCTGGCAAGGCCCCGTACATGGTTCATCGGGTCCTAATAGGAGGGGCCCTCCTACTCGCAGAGATGGATGGAGAAGTCTGGCCAAAGACAATTAATTCAGATGCAGTCAAACGCTATTATGTGTAATCATTATGATTTCTGTATGATGTAATTTGAACTATGCCTGACCTGATTCCCGTTTAAGAGGGGATACGTAGGCAGCCCTATGGGTTCGGTCACAATTCAATAAAATTTTCATTTCCCCCACTATTGGAAACTGGGGCAGAATTTTGAGGAGGACCCTCAAAATTCCGAAGTTGATCTTCAGCCATTCACCAACGCGCAACCGTCAGAAGCACTAGCCCAGTAAACTGGGGCAGAATTTTGAGGAGGACCCTCAAAATTCCGGAGCAAGAGAGGTCGCAATATCCTGAATCGCGTCGCAGTCGTCGGTTCATCTAAAAAGAAAATCGTTTTATTATTATTTATGTGTTTACATCATATTTTTGAAAGTTATGCATGTCTACTATCAAATTGCTTTGTTTAGCGACGCTACCCCCCAATGAAAACAAGAGCCGAGTAGGACGAGCGAGGTCCACGGGAAGACGAACTAACCTTCCCCCTTTACAAAACTCACGATCCTTCTTCGAATGCAGGCACCCCAAAACATAGAACCATCAGATACGGTTATATATTCATATTTTGCAGGAGAACAACTCTCAGAATCATTGCTCACTTACAAGTTCTGTCCGCACCTGACATCCCCAGCAGCCACAACGACGCAAACAACTATCATCTATCATCTATCAGCTAAGAGCTTTTGTTACTACTCACCTTTATCTGCATTTTCTGCATAAGGCTACCATTCTGCCTTCCGAGACTAAGCATTGTCTCCATCTGCATTTTTGCACTGCATAAGGCTACCTTTCTGCCTTCCAAGACTAGGCATTGTCTCCACCTGCATTTTCCTGCATTGCATAAGGCTACATTTCTGCCTTCCGAGACTAAGCACTGTCTCCATCCTACATTTCCTTGCATTGCATAAGGCTACTTTTCTGCCTTCCGAGACTAAGCACTGTCTCCATCCTGCATTTTCCTGCATTGCATAAGGCTACTTTTCTGCCTTCCGAGGTTAAGCTCTACCTCCATCCTGCATTTTCCTGCATTGCATAAGGCTACTTTTCTGCCTTCCGAGGTTAAGCTCTACCTCCATCTGCATTTTTCTGCATTGCATAAGGCTACTATTCTGCCTTCCGAGGTTAAGCTCTACCTCCATTTGCATTTTCTTGCATTGCATAAGGTTACTTTTCTGCCTTCCGAGACTAAGCACTGTCTCCATCCTGCATTTTCCTACATTGCATAAGGCTACTTTTCTGCCTTCCGAGGTTAAGCTCTACCTCCATCTGCATTTTTCTGCATTACATAAGGCTACTATTCTGCCTTCCGAGGTTTAGCTCTACCTCCATTTGCATTTCCTGCATTGCATAAGGCTACTATTCTACCTTCCGAGACTAAGCTCTGTCTCCATCTACATAGCTGAAATATCGCCACTTCATTTAAATCTTGCATCGGCTGAAATATCACCACTTCATTTAAATCTTGCAACGGCTGAAAGATCGCCATTTTACTTACATTTTTTTTTGCATGGCTAAAATATCACCACTTCATTTAAATCTTGCATCGGCTGAAAAATCGCCAACTTTATTTAATTCTCTGCATCGCTGAAAAATGCCAGCTTTGTTTAAATTCCTGTCAGCTGAAATATCGCCAACTTATATTTAATTCTTTGTATCGGTTGAAATATCGCCAAATCCTGCATTTCATGGGCTGAAATATCGCCAAATTGTCCAAGGGCGTCATTGTTCGGAGGCATCATTTTCATAGCCCGAGAACGCCATGCCATGGCCTGAGGACCCCCCGCTTTATATTTTGCACATCATTATTCAAAGGCATCATGGTTCGGAGGCATCATTTTCATAGCCCGAGAACGCCATGCCATGGCCTGAGGACCCCCCGCTTTATATTTTGCACATCATTATTCAAAGGCATCATGGTTCGGAGGCACCATTATCATAGCCCGAGAACGTCATTTCATAGCCTGCGAATCCTTTATTATATGCGTCATGGCCCAGGACGTCATGGTCTGAGGACGTCATCCTGCCCGTCCGAAGACAACATTCATGGTCCAATGGGAACTTGCATCACGTTTAAATTTATGCACGATATGTTTGTATTGCTCATCTGCAGGTACACCAGCCGGAACGGCCATTACAGCAGGAGCGATCTCGCTCCGGTTCCCGTAGCCCATCGGTCCCTGACCATCCTTCCCAACCTAAATATTGCGTCTGTCCTTTTCAAAACCTCCATCGGCATATTCCGCCGATGTATCCCGAACTACATATGACCTGATTCCTGTAAGACCAGGGATATGTAGGTAGCTCGGGAGCCAGAGCTCGGTCAAAACCTTTTCATATCATTTCTTTCGGTCAAAATTGGCCATCATATCTTTACCCGACAACTCTTTCATCCTTCCCGGGTAAAGAGGGGCAGCTGTTGATACCCAATTTATCCCTACATATTTTTATACTCAGAATATTCTCAAAATAGCATGTACATGCATATATAAGCATGCCCAAGAATTTTGATATTTTTTCCAATTTTTAAAGCTTTTTAAAATCATTTTATTATTTGTTTTAGCAGTACAAAATCCAATAATTATTTTCAAAACTATCATTTTGGTGAATAATTTATTTCCATCCTCATATTTACACCACAATATAATTAAGGTGATTTTTGCATATTTTTATAAATTTATTTGATATTTTTTAAGCTAAATTGCATAAAATTGCAATTATAGCCTATATTACGATTAATAGCGTCTTACAATTATAAAATTGTACCCGGTATTTTTAGATTAATATTTATATATTATTAATTAATTAGGTGCTTTCAATTTGCTTTTAAAATCATTTTAACTATTTTAATTAAATTAAAAAGGGAGAAATTGGCTATTTAATATATAGCCCATTACCATTTCAATTTTAGCCAAAATCAAACCCCCCAATTTCCCAGCCCTATTTTTTATTCAAAGCTGACCCAATTCCTAAATTACCTGCCCCTGACCCACTCAAATAACCCGCCCAGGCCTTTTCTTTTAATCCCAACCGTTGATCTAACAGATCAACGGCTCACACGCATCCTTTCCTTTTTTAATCCACCAACACCCTCAACCCTAAATCATTTCCACTTTACCCGCCGCCCTTGAATCCCTTTCCTCTCCAATCCTCTCTGCAACCCCGTTCAAACCCTAGCCGCCGCCACCCAAACTAACCCTAATCCCCTTCGATTCCCACCGGAATCCATGGCTTCTCAGGCCATGGAAACCTCATACTCACCTCCTACTGCTCCTGTGAGCTTGATGCTCGAAGGATCGAGGACAGACTTCGAGGGTCTTCACTCAGATCTTCGCCGACTCAAGGTTTCCGGCCATTTCTGGCCATTTCCAGCCTTGCTCCGGCATATTCTAGTCTCCTGAGTCTGGTTCTGACTTTATCCGACTTAGATCGGATCTTTTTAAATCCTTTCTCACTCTAGGGTTGTTTCGAAACCCTAACTATTCGAGGTTTTTATCCGATTCCTTTTAGATCTGTTATGTATCTATGCTATGCGTGAATTTTTTAACGATTTCCCTAAGTTTTCCTTTGAAAATTGCTTTCAAAACCCTTCTTTTCCGATTTAGGGTTTCTGGAAAGTATTCAAGTGTTTTTATGCTTTTTGCTTTCTTTATTATTTGTATTGTTTCTCTCATTGTGTCCCTGTATCATGTTCTCACTCGCTTTCCACTATGTTCTTATACTTGCTCTATTATGTTCTTAGGTGTTCTTCTACTGAGTTTCATACTCCGTGATTGAATGTTCTTTTGGTGTGTTTTCTATGCTCCGTCCTGGCATATTCTCCTGCTGTGTTTTCTACGCTATGATTCCCGTTTTTTACCATGCTCTGCTATCTTCATCCTCTATAAGCATGTATTTCTTCTACTGTTTCTTCTACTGTCAGTTGTTCCCTCACTACGCTTCGAAACTAGTTTCCTCACTCTGTTTGCTTTGATCTTTCTACTTGTCTGCGTGCTTTCTTATGAGCTTCTAAAAGAAGCCACTAAGCCTGTTTTTGACTACTTGCCTCTCCATCTCCGCATTCGATTCTTTGTACTGATTTTACAAGGTCATGGAAAAATTCTTCGTGTTTAGGCATGTCTGTGTGCTTTTATATGTGTGTTGAATCTTTCTTTAAAAGGATTTCAACTAGTAATTGAATCAGAATCTTTTTGGGGGCTTTAATTGATTGTACTAATTTTCCTTGAGTAAAACCTTTTTCATCACACCAAATATTTGGACTTGTGATTTCGTGGCTGTCAATTGATTCTCTTTCCTTAATTATACAACCGTATACTTTCAGAAAACCTTGTCCGTAAAATAACCTTTTATGTATTTACCCTCAATTGCATGCTTTGCACAAAGAGTTTGATTAATTTATTTCCTTAGTTGATTTTATACCCGTTTGAATTTGAATCCCTTAACTAAAGGGAGTCTTATGTGACTGATTGAAAATCAAACATCAATTATTTTCTTACCTTATTTCTCATGACTTTCACACTATAAATACCCGGCCTTTTCTTTTCACAACACACTGAATACACTTCAGACTTCACGCTTATAATTCTCACAACCTTTTCTGAATTTTCTTGTCTGCACTTTGGCTTTCACATGATCGCCGCTTTCTTTGCTTATCTTTTTTAAAAACTGGTATGTCTTGATCAAATTCCCTGCATCATCCCAATGTGTTTATTTACAGTCTTTTCGCCTATGTCTACCTTCTGCAGAATTTGACATTGAAATGCTTATGTGCTACTATTTGCTTTACTTTCTTGTAAACACTAGTTTCCCATCCCATTTACCCCCATATGTTTGTAAGTGGGGACTCAGGGCATGGCAACAAGAATTGATGCTCATGAACTGAGTTCTAACCCCCCCTAAGTAGGCTAAAGGGTGTGCCAGTATGTCCCATTGCTGGGTATGCCCTTGCCTGCTCCTTTCTTGAGTCCTGCTTGTTAT
>NW_017682584.1:8591-9657 GCF_001879085.1 Nicotiana attenuata | reverse complement strand
ATCCCGAACCGAGGAAATTATGACTCTGTTAACAGTCAGCGAACCAGAAATCCAGGTACGGAATTCTGTTAACCCGGGAGAAGGTGTTAGGCATTCCCGGGTTCCGTGGTTCTAGCACGGTCGCTCAACTGTTGTATTTGATTTTATCTGATTTCGAAATACGTTCTAGCTTATGTGCTTTTATTAGTAGACCGCTTTCATTTTATTTATTCGATTTTTAAACGAATTGCAACGTCGTGGAAATGCGTCTCGAATCACGTCGCACCAGTGCACCCGTGAGTGTTAACACATTTCAACTTCGTTGAGATTTGGATTTGGATCACATAAATGTGCACCCGAATTTAGGAAGGTAATTTTATTAAAATTGTGTGCCTAAAGAGACTATTGCGTTATTATCTTAGGGGAAGGCTGTGGAATTCACTAACAACCCATCCCGAAGTAGTATACACATTTATCGAGGGCCCCGCAATTTTACATTTTATCCGGTGAGGCTCGTCCCGTTTTATTATTTAAAAGGGTAAACCTAAAGTAACTACAATTTTCTATTCGATTTGTTAATAATAAAATAAAAGGTCCTAATTAATTTATTATTGGATCAAAGCACACCAAATGATAATTCTGCGATAAGGCCAACCACAAGGCTCTGAGATAGCCCGACAGAGGAGAATTGTACCCAAGTCTACACCAAAATTTTGCCCATTACAGACTTTGGCCCAGGCCCAAACGAACATTGAAATCTGACCCGAGCCTGGGCCACTCGCTTAAATCACTAAGGCCCAAAGCAACAAAACAAGGCTGTTGAGCCTTGAGTTCACCGGCAACACTTGTACCAAACAGAATTACGATTTAAACTTACTGCGATTACAATTGTTTCACAATGGTGTGGCTGGAATCCAGTTTTATATTCAACGTGTTTAGGCTATCTAACTCATACAGAGACCCATGGAATTCTACAAGTTGACGGAGCCAAATTATACTCATGTTGAGGTCATAACCCAGGGATACAGTACACATGAAAAAAAATGCCTAATTTCGAATTCAACTTATTGGGGCCAACACTAACGTT
>NW_017682584.1:0-6872 GCF_001879085.1 Nicotiana attenuata | reverse complement strand
AATGACTAAAACAAAGTAAAGACCTAATTACACTATTTAACTCCTAGAATTACTATAACTCTATTTAAAGACAAATGCAATAATTAGCAATGCAAAGAATTATTTTCTTGCAATTTTCTTTACATTTTATTCTAAAATTAATTACTAAAATTGTGAAATTAAATCCCTAAATGCCAATGCATATTTTTGGTATTTTCCTATGGATTAAAATGCACAAGTAAAAATTCAACAATTACCAAAGGATGCCACAAAATTCGCAAAGATTTATAAAATACTAGAAAAAATGTTTTGTTTGAAATTTTGGGAATTATTCATATATAGGGCAAAAATCACGTGCTCACAGCTGCCCCTCTTTGTCCGGAAACACGAAGAGTTTTCGTGCAAAGACAAGTGAGCAGAGACGAACGATTTTTGCCTGTCTGCATATTCCGTGTGAAGCAATTTTGAAAAAGCTTGACCGCACCCTGCTTCAGAGGTTGCCTACATATCCTGGGCTAAACAGGAATCAGGTCAGTGTAGTTCGGGAAGGTCTGGTAGCTGGGACTACCAAGAGCTGTGATTTCACTGCTGTTGTTGCTGCTACTGCTCGCTGACCTCCTTATTACACCGTGTCAAGATAAAAAGAAACTAGTCTAAGCTATGAGTTACAAAAGGGCCCTATCTATGTCTTCTAACTCGCTCTTTGTGTTGTCTTGAACTTGTATCTTTCCACTGGAATTCTTGCGTTGTTGCCTTGCATTGATTGTAGATGTTTCATCATTCCTCCGGGTGATGTTTGACTGCTGCAATTTGCAATATGTGCCTCTATTCTTCAGGCGGGCTCCTGATTGCTGAACCTTAAATGTATTCCCTTGTTCTCCAGGTGGGCGCCTGATTGCTAAAATTTGGAATGTACTTCCCTTGTTCTCCAGGTGGGCGCCTGATTGCTAAAACTTTGAAAAGTATTCCCTTGTTCTCCAGGTGGGCGCCTGATTGCTAAAACTTGAAAAGTATTCCCTTGTTCTCCAGGTGGGCGCCTGATTGCTGAAACTTGAAAAGTATTCCCTTGTTTTCCAGGTGGGCGCCTGATTGCTAAAACTTTGAAAAGTATTCCCTTGTTCTCCAGGTGGGCGCCTGATTGCTGAAACTTGAAAAGTATTCCCTTGTTTTCCAGGTGGGCGCCTGATTGCTGAAAACTTGAAATGTATTCCCTTGTTCTTCAGGTGGGCGCCTGATTGCTGAAACTTGAAAAGTATTCCCTTGTTCTCCAGGTGGGCGCCTGATTGCTAAAACTTGAAAAGTATTCCCTTGTTTTTCAGGTGGGCGCCTGATTGCTGAAACTTGAAAAGTATTCCCTTGTTCTCCAGGTGGGCGCCTGATTGCTAAAACTTGAAATGTATTCCCTTGTTCTCCAGGTGGGCGCCTGATTGCTGAAATTTGAAATATTCCCTTGTTCTCCAGGTGGGCGCCTGATTGCTAAAACTTTGAAAAGTATTCCCTTGTTCTCCAGGTGGGCGCCTGATTGCAACAAAATAAACAACAAAGAAAATTTATGCCCCTGTTTCAATCAAAGAAAAATTTGTTAATGTAAAATGGTGATTAGCTGCTGGCATTCTTGTTGGCCATGCTCCCACTTCCGACTTCACCCTGACTTGCTTCCTGGACTTGCTTTGACTTGCCACGATTTCCCAATTGACTTTCAACCCTCAAATCTCGATGACCCACATGTTTTGCTTCATATTACTGTTTGGTGTTCCTGTTCCTTTCCTGTGAACCTTACCTTTTCCTTGCAAACGTCTGATTATTCCACTGATTTTATTGATCCTTCATGTTTTACTCTCTTTTGACATGTCCCCAACTTGTTGTGCCGCCCAACTGGGAAGCTGGTAGTTAGCTTTGCCATCCTTCTTTTGTTTTGAATAGAACTGACACTAAAATGTCTTATAGACAGATTTCAAGAAGATGAAATGCAATGACCTCGAAGGTTTTGAGGATAGAAAACTCTGGAAATGAATGAGTGGTAATGAAGAGAAAAGGACAAGACTTATCTGAGCGGAAAGGCTGATTCCATTGATCGTGCCATGCATTTTGGATCCCAACCTAGTCTGTCCAACCAATCAATTGTTACTTACCACATTTGTTGCCTCATACTTTCACGCCCGACCTTTAACAAAACCCAAACCTTGCTTCTTTCACCATGTTTCAAACACCTTTCAACCACAGACTTCCTTATTTGCTCATCTGAAGACTCATTTTCGCCTTACGGTGCCCATGAGGGTTTTCACCAATAAGACCCTCTCATTTTTAATATCTCTCAAACTCACTTCGCCTTACGGTGCCCGTGAGGGTTTTCACCAATAAGACTCTCTCATTTTAATATCTCTCAAACTCACTTCGCCTTACGGTGCCCGTGAGGGTTTTCACCAATAAGACTCTCTCATTTTAATATCTCTCAAATTCACTTCTCCTTACGGTGCCCGTGAGGGTTTTCACCAGTAAGACTCTCTCATTTCATCATTTTCCTTCTGGCACCAGAGTGTTGTCCCCAATAAGAATCACTTTACCTGCTTGTATTGACATTTCTTAAGATTGATCAGAAGGTCTTTCTTTGGACCCGTAATATGGCTTTTGGATGGGTTTAGAAAGAAAGGTATAGAAGCTCAAAAGAATTCAAACGTGGGTCCAATATACAACTTTCGGAATCATATCTCATGTAACAACCATAACTTCTGCCCCAGTTTCCTTCCCGGGGATTATTTGGATTTTTCTTTTGTTATGACTGAACCTCAGTGAGGCTGCCTACGTACCCTTTCGGGATCAAGTCAAACGTAGTTCAAACGACTACGTTCATTGTTGCGATCTTTCCTTTTCTTCCGCTGTTGTTTTCTTTCCTTTCACTTTCTTTGCCTTTTCTTTTCTTTCTTATTTTCCTGTTTTATTCACTGTTCTTTTTCTTTGCTTGTTTTTCTTTTTTTTCTTTCTTTCTCTTTGTTTTCTCTTTTTTTTTTCTCTTTATTTTCTTTTTCCTCTTTTTTTTCTCTTTTTTTTCTTTTTCACTGTTTTTCTCTTGTTTCTCCATTCTCTTTCCTTGCTCGGGCTTACAAGCTTGATTATTGATTCCGAAAGAGGGGTATGCAAGAAAGTAATTAAGGCTCAAAAGGGGTAACAAGGGATAAAGTGTTTAGATAGCAGAACAAAATGCTTTCGTCATTTCAATCTCAAAATATGCCAAATACAATCAAGTACACAAAGACAAAGAAATCATACATAATATCTCTTGACTGCATCGGAATTGATAGCCATTTCTACACATTTCCCTTCTACGTCCGTTAGATATAAAGCGCCATTGGACAACACTCTGGTTACAACAAATGGCCCTTGCTAGTTTGGGGCGAACTTTCCTTTTGCCTCAGCCCAATGAGGTAGGATACGTCTCAGCACCAACTTCCCTACTTCAAACTTACGTGGACGCACCTTCTTGTTATATGCTCTTGCCATTCTCTGTTGGTATAACTGACCATGACATACCGCTGCCAGTCGTTTCTCGTCAATCAGACTCAATTGTTCCAAGCGGGTTTTAACCCATTCATCATCATCAATCTCTGCCTCAGCGATGATCCGGAGGGACGGGATTTCGACTTCTGCGGGTATTACTGCTTCGGTTCCATACACCAAGGAGTAGGGAGTCGCTCCTACTGAAGTACGGACAGTAGTGCGATAGCCTAACAAGGCAAAAGGTAGTTTTTCATGCCATTGCCTTGACCCTTCGACCATTTTCCGAAGTATTTTCTTGATATTCTTGTTAGCTGCTTCGACTGCCCCATTTGCTTTAGGGCGATATGGGGTAGAATTGCGGTGCATGATCTTAAACTGCTGACATGTCTCGGCCATCAAATGACTATTGAGATTGGCACCATTATCTGTGATGATTACCTTCGGGATCCCAAACCGGCATATGATATTTGAATGTACGAAATTGACAACTGCCTTCTTAGTCACAGATTTGAAGGTTTTTGCCTCCACCCATTTAGTGAAATAATCAATAGCTACCAAAATGAATCTATGCCCATTTGAGGCTGCTGGCTCGATCGGACCAATAACATCCATTCCCCAGGCAACAAACGGCCATGGTGCTGACATTATATGCAATTCAGATGGTGGAGAATGAATCAAATCTCCGTGTATCTGACATTGATGACATTTGCGCATGAAGCTGATGCAATCCCGTTCCATAGTAAGCCAATAATAACCTGCTCGAAGGATCTTCTTTGCCAATATATATCCACTCATGTGAGGTCCACAAACTCCCGCATGTACCTCAGCCATGATAACTGTAGCCTGTCTGGCATCTATGCATCTCAATAAACCAAGATCTGGAGTTCTCTTGTACAATACTCCTCCACTGAAGAAAAACCCGCTCGACAGGCGTCGAATTGCTCTCTTTTGATCCCCTGCAGCTTATGTCGGGGATACTCCCATCCGGAGATATTCCTTTATATCATGAAACCATGGCTCACCATCAAACTCTTCCTCTACCACGTTACAATAGGCATGCTGATCCCGAACCTGAATGTGTAACGGATCCACGTAAGCCTTGTACGGGTGATGCAACATTGACGCCAAAGTGGCCAAAGCGTCGGCAACCTCATTGTGCATCCTTGGAATGTGTTTGAAATCTATTGATTGAAACCGTTGACGAAGTTCATGCAAACACTGCCGGTATGGTATGAGCTTCAAATCTCGTGTCTCCCATTCTCCCTGAATCTGGTGTACAAGAAGATCCGAGTCACCCATGACCAAGATTTCCTGGACACCCATGTCTATAGCCAATCTCAATCCCAGGATACATGCTTCGTACTCAGCCATGTTATTGGTGCAATAGAAACGAAGTTGAGCAGTGACGGGGTAGTGTTGCCCTGTCTCAGAAATCAGTACTGCTCCTATTCCGACACCCTTGGCATTGGCACCTCCATCAAAGAAAAGTTTCCATCCAGGCTTCTCGACCTGTCCTAATTCTTCAACATGCATTATCTCCTCGTCCGGGAAGTATGTTTTCAAAGGCTCATATTCATCATCAACGGGATTCTCAGCTAGATGATCAGCCAGCGCTTGTGCTTTCATTGCAGTCCGGGTCACGTAGACAATATCAAATTCCGTAAGCAGGATTTGCCATTTCGCTAGCCTCCCTGTGGGCATGGGCTTTTGAAAAATATACTTCAAAGGGTCCAACCGAGAGATGAGATAGGTAGTATATGCTGACAAGTAATGTTTCAACTTTTGCACTACCCAGGTTAAAGCACAACACGTCCTCTCGAGTTGAGTGTATTTTACCTCATATGATGTGAACTTCTTGCTGAGGTAGTAAATCGCCTGCTCTTTCCTTCCTGTGATGTCATGCTGCCCCAGTACACAACCAAAAGAATTGTCCAACACAGTCAAGTAAAGGATCAAGGGCCTTCCTGGCTCTGGCGGGACCAACACTGGTGGGCTAGCCAAATACTTCTTGATCTTATCAAATGCTGCTTGACATTCGTCCGTCCATCTGACAGCAGCATCTTTCTTTAACAACTTGAAAATGGGTTCACAAGTAGTTGTAAGCTGGGCAATGAACCTGCTGATGTAATTCAACCTGCCAAGTAAACTCATCACATCTTTCTTGTTCCTTGGCGGTGGTAACCCTTGGATGGGTGTGATCTTTGACGGGTCTAATTCGATACCGCGCCGACTTACCACGAATCCCAATAACTTCCCCGATGGAACTCCAAACGCACATTTCGCTGGATTAAGCTTGAGGTTGTACCTGCGGAGTCTCTGGAAGAATTTCCTCAAATCCCTAACATGGTCACATTGTTTCCTCGACTTTATGATCACGTCGTCCACATGGACCTCGATTTCTTGATGTATCATGTCATGGAACATGGTAGTCATTGCCCTCATATACGTTGCCCCTGCGTTCTTCAACCCGAATGGCATGACCCTGTAACAATACGTTCCCCAAGGTGTGATGAATGCTGTCTTTTCTGCATCCTCCTCATCCATCAGAATCTGGTGATAGCCCGCGTAACAATCCACGAAGGAAGCAATCTCATGTTTGGCACAATTGTCAATCAATATATGGATGTTTGGAAGTGGGAAGTTATCTTTCGGGCTCGCCTTATTGAGATCACGGTAATCAACACACACTCTGGTCTTCCCATCCTTCTTTGGTACAGGCACCACATTAGCTAACCAGGTAGGGTATCGAGTAACTCGTATGACCTTCGCCTCAAGCTGCTTGGTAGCCTCTTCTTTGATTTTCACACTGATATCTGTTTTGAATTTCCTCAACTTCTGCTTGACAGGCGAGCATTCCGAATAAACCGGCAATTTGTGGACCACCAGATCGGTGCTCAAACCTGGCATGTCATCATATGACCATGCGAAAACATCTTTGTATTCAAGCAACAATTCAATTATCTCTTCCCTGAGCGGGGCTTCCAAATGGACACTTATTTTTGTTTCCCGAACATTCTCCCGATCCCCTAGATTGATTGCCTCTGTGTCATTCAAGTTAGGCTTGGGTTTTTCCTCAAATTGATTTAACTCTTTACTGATTTCTTTTAAAGCCTCCTCATCATCGTATTCCCCTCCGCCATCACACTCAATTTCCTGTATCACTATTTCACATTGATTATCAAGCCTAGGCCGGCGACTCCTTATGCATGACACATCATTGAAACCAGCATAAAAGGGACTGTACAAAAGAGAAAAGAAAACAAAATAAAGACTATCAGGAAAGAAGAGAAGATGAAATTGCATTTCATTACAATTGTAAGATAACAAGGTTTAACTCATCCGAATGGACGGAACATAGAAATCTGAATTACAACCCTGGAAATAACCCAGATTTAGTA
>NW_017682583.1:8859-9658 GCF_001879085.1 Nicotiana attenuata | reverse complement strand
GTATATAGTCTAATCACTCCCGGTTGCCTAGACAGGGTGAGGGCTGAATGTAGATGGGAAGGGAAAGACCTGGTCGCCCCTTCCCGTGACGAGTTGATTATGACTCACGTTGAGGGATATCTTAGTGTATATATATATCCCTTCACCTTAGGCCCCTTAGAACCCATCATAGTGGAGTTCTGCCGGCGGTACGAGGTGACCTTAGGTCAGATCCACCCCTCGATGTGGCGGATCGTATATCTCTTTCGGTTTTTTGTTGAGAGAGTCGAGGGCGATTTCCCCTTTACCCTCGACCATCTTCTTCGACTATACAGCCCCCGAATATTTCGAGGGGGATTAATAAAACTGGCCCGCCGGGCTAGCAAACCCCCATTCTCCAGCATCGATGAAGACAAAGATCGAGGCTGGATGAGCAGGTTTGTCCGGATCAGGACGTCCGACCTGATTCCGGCCGATTGCGTGCCATTTCCGGAGAGGTGGAACCTCAAACGTAAGTATTTTCTCACTGTTCATCTTTTAGAGCGTGTTTTCCTCAACTTCTTCCTGAAACCCCCTTTTCTTGTGCAGCGGTGACCCAAACTCCAGCTGCCATCAAGGATCTGCCCGGCTGGGTAAACAAGATAGTGGCCCAGCGGCCATATTCGGAGCGAAACTGGAAGGAAATCTCCAAAGGTCGGTGGGAGGCGAAAAACCATGGTAAGCCTTCTTTTTGACCGGTAGCGCATTTTTTCCTGTATATCGGGAATGCATCATAACCCTCGTGTTTTGCAGGCTTGCCCAAGGACGCGGAGATGAGGTC
>NW_017682583.1:0-4848 GCF_001879085.1 Nicotiana attenuata | reverse complement strand
GGCTAGTTGAGTTGACCTCGGCGTGCCCTTCTTCTACGACCGACCTCATTAGCTGTACCACCTTTTCGGACTCGAGCTCGTCGTCCTCGACTGTTGAGCCCAGATTGGCGAGGGCATCGGCCTCGCTATTTTGATCTCGGGGTACGTGTTGGAGAGTCCATTCTTTGAATTTGTGCAGGGTGTTTTGGAGTTTGTCGACATACCGTTGCATCCGGCTCTCCCTGGCCTCGAACGTTTTGTTCGTCTGGTTTACCACAAGAAGAGAATCGCACTTGGCTTCGATCACTTCGGCGCCGAGGCTCCTGGCTAATTCTAAACCTGCAATCATAGCCTCATACTCGGCTTCATTGTTAGTCAACCTCCTCGTCCGTATAGACTGCCTAATGACGTCCCCGGTAGGAGGTTTTAGTATGATCCCCAATCCCGACCCCTTTACGTTCGAAGCTCCGTCCGTGAACAATGTCCATACTCCGGACGGAGTTCCCGAGCTCAGCAGGAGCTCTTTTTCGGCCAGGGGAATAAGGGTCGGAGTGAAGTCGGCGATAAAATCAGCCAATACTTGCGACTTAATCGAGGTTCGAGGTCGATATTGGATATCGTACTCGCTAACCTCTATGGCCCACTTGGCCAGCCGGCCGGACAATTCGGGCTTATGCATGACATTTCTTAATGGGTATGTAGTTACAACATGTATGGGGTGACTTTGGAAGTATGGCTTCAATTTTCTTGAGGCACTAATTAGGGCTAATGCCAATTTTTCTAGGTGAGGATACTCGTTTCCGCTTCCCCTAGCGTCCTACTTACATAGTAGATGGGGAACTGGGTGCCCTGTTCTTCCCTAACTAGGACCCCACTGACGGCTACTTCCGATACGGCCAAGTATAGGTATAGAGGCTCTCCGATTTTCGGAGTATGCAACAAAGGTGGATTAGAAAGGTACCTTTTGAGTTCCTCTAGGGCGTGCTGGCATTCTGGTCCCCACGTGAAATCATTCTTCTTCTTTAGAAGATTGAAAAATTGATGGCTCCTATCCGAGGATCGGGATATGAACCGGCCTAGAGCGGCTATGCGCCCGGTGAGCCGTTGGACGGCCTTTACGTTATCGACAATCTTTATGTCCTCGATTGCCTTAATCTTATCCGGATTGATCTCGATTCCCCTGTTGGACACCATAAATCCTAGGAACTTTCCGGATCCGACCCCGAACGCGCATTTCTCCGGGTTCAGCTTCATGTTATATTGCTTTAATATAGCAAAAGTTTCCTGCAAATGGCTAAGATGTTCCTCTGCGCGCAGGGATTTAACTAACATATCATCAATATAAACTTCCATGGTTTTGCCTAATTGATTCTCGAACATCTTGTTAACTAGGCGTTGGTAGGTGGCCCCGGCGTTCTTTAGCCCGAAGGGCATCACGTTATAGCAGTAAGTGCCATACTTAGTGATGAAGGATGTTTTTTCCTGGTCGTCCTTATCCATCCGGATCTGATTATATCCGGAATAGGCGTCGAGAAAACTTAGCGTCTCGTGGCCGGCCGTGGCATCGATCATTCGATCGATGTTAGGCAAAGGGAAGGAATCCTTGGGGCAAGCTTTATTTAGATCTTTATAATCTATACACATTCTTAATTTATTACCCTTTTTGGGTACTACGACTACGTTGGCTAACCATTCTTGGTATTTAACCTCCCGGATGGACCCTATGTTTAATAACTTAGTTACCTCCTCGTGGATGAAAGCCTGTTTGACCTCGGATTGGGGCCTTCTCTTTTGTTTGACTGGCCGGAATTTTGGGTCTGTGCTCAACTTGTGAGTCGTGACCTCCGGGGGTATGCCTGTCATATCCAAATGGGACCAAGCAAACACATCTTCGTTAGCAGTAAGAAAAGAAAGCAAATTTTTCCTGAGCTCGGTAGTTAAACCCGAGCCCAGGTATACCTTTCGGTCTGGCGCACTCGAACGAATAGGGATCTGTTCCAGCTCTTCGACCGTTGATTTGGTGGCATCGGACTCATCCGGAGTCACGAAAGATCGGGGAAGGAAGAAGTCTTCTCCGAAGGTAGATTCTGGTTCAGCCTCTTTTACCGGAGGCTTACACTTTGACTGCTATTTTGCCTTGGACACCTCATCTACTGCGAACATCTCTCTTGCGGCGCATTGCTCCCCGTACACAGTGATGACCCCCTCGGCAGATGGGAATTTCAGCATTTGGTGCAGCGTGGACGGTACGGCCCCGATGTCGTGTATCCAAGGTCTTCCGAGCAGGGCGTTGTACCTCATATCGCCCTTGATAACACAGAACTTGGTCGCTTTTGTAACTCCGCCCACGTCGATCATCAGAGTTATTTCCCCTCGTGTTGTCTCCGTAGCCATATTAAATCCATTCAATACTCTCACCTCAGAAATTATCTGCCCTGTCAGTCCCAACTGTTCGACGACCCACGACCGAATTATGTTAGCCGAGCTTCCGGGATCGACCAAGACACGCTTGACTTTAGTGTCTCGGACCATCATGGATATTACCAAAGCGTCGTTATGGGGTTGTGCTGGTCCATCGATTTCCTCGTTGCTAAAACACAGTGTTCCCTCTGGTGCATAATCCCTGATCCGCTTCTCCCTTGTGATCGATATCTTGGTACGTTTCAGTATTGGTACTTGAGGTGCGTCTTCCCCTCCAATTATCATGTTTATGGTGTGCCGGGGTTCCTTCCTATCGGCTGGTCGATCTCGATTTTCGTAATGATTTTTGGCCCGATCACTGAGAAATTCTCGAAGGTAACCTTCATCGAGCAACCGGGCAACTTCCTCCCGCAGTTGCCTGCAATCTTCGGTTCTGTGGCCATGTGTGTTGTGGTACTTACATATTAACTTGGGATCCCTCCTCGATGGATCGGACTGTACGGGTTTGGGCCATCGGGCTTCTTTGATACGTCCGATCGCCGACACCAGGGTAGCCGAATCGACACTGAAATTATATTCAGCTAATCGGGGTGCTTCCTGTCTATCGACGGCTTTCCCGAGGTTGGCCTTCGGTAACGGTCTTCTGTTCCTCTCATAGCCGCGGTCGTTCCTCGTAAATTTAGGCCTCCTATCATCCTGATACGGCCGATATCTTTCCTTGTTCGGTCTTGAATCTTTGTAGTTTTCCCTACGAGGTCGATCGAAATTCCTATGTGTGGATGGTGAATCCGAACTCGCTCCGCTGTGGTCGTCCTCTACCCTTATCTTCGATTGGTACCGGTTATGGATGTCTGCCCACGTAACTGCTGGAAACTCGATCAGACTTTGCTTTAATTGCCTGGATGCGGCTGAGCTGTTGGCGTTCAATCCTTGAGTGAAGGCTTGTACTGCCCAGTCATCCGTGACTGGGGGAAGATCCATCCTCTCCATTTGAAATCGAGACACAAATTCCCGGAGTGTCTCGTTTATGCGCTGTCGGACCTTGAATAGGTCGGATTTCCTTGTTTCTACCCTGATCGCCCCGGCGTGAGCTTTCACGAAGGCATCGGCTAACATGGCGAACGAATCGATGGAATTTGGCGGTAAGTTATGATACCACGTCATTGCCCCCTTGGACAAGGTTTCTCCAAACTTTTTCAACAAAACTGACTCGATTTCATCATCTTCGAGATCGTTTCCCTTAATCGCGCATGTGTATGCTGTCACATGCTCGTTTGGGTCCGAGGTCCCATTATACTTCGGGATATCGGGCATTCTAAATTTCTTAGGGATAGGTTTTGGGGCGGCACTGGATGGGAACGGTTTTTGTACAAACTTTTTAGCGTCAAGGCCCTTCAGGACCGGAGGTGCACCTGGTATTTGGTCGACCCTGGAGTTGTATGTTTCTACTTTTTTATTGTTGGCCTCGATCTTTTCCTCCCCCTTTTCGATTCGTTCGGTCAGTTCTTCTAGCCTCCTAAGAACCGCAGAATCAGCATCCGGCCCACCCCGTTCCGGCTGTACTGGGGTTGGATTGATGATTGCAGCTGCACGGGGACTCCTGGACCCGGCTCCTGGACCCGGCTCTGGAGCTGAGCTATAGCCGATTGCTGGGCTTGCAGCATGTCAAAAATCATTTTAAGGTTGATAGTCTCTTCGCCGACTGCCTGGGCCCTCGAATCGTCCTCTCCCTGGACGCTATGCGATGATCCGGAGGCCTGATCAGTGTTGAGCGCCATCCGGGAACCGGCATCTATCGGGTTTTCAAGCCCGGGCATTCCATTGTTTCCTGTCTGCTGTTCAAGTTCGTTGTTAATTGATTGTGCCATTCTATGAGTTGGTAATTTGAATGTAAGATGGACTCTTTTGCAAAGAACCAGTGTATTGTGATGCGTCAAGAAAGAGTATCAAAGAGCTCACCAATATCCTTAGCCCCACGGTGGGCGCCAAACTGTTTACCCTCGAATCCGGATAACAATTGAATTTATATGGGGTTTTAAGGATCCGTGAACTAAAAGATACAAAAGGTTTTTAGGTTGAGGAAAATAAAAATAAAGACTCAACAATTGCTTGTCAAAGTAAATAATCGCAGAATATAATATTGCTTAGAACGATTGTCCTTCATGCCTATAAGAATTTAGAGAGATCCCCTTTTATACATTCTGATTAAGGGTAAAAATAAGGTAGGTAAATTGATTACATCGTGGATCCCTGTAATTACGCCTTAATGGCCTGAAGTGGTTGAGAAAATCACGTTTGGGCGAGATATCCGGCGACGCTTGGTTATCCGTTACGAGCCCGGCTTCCGACCTTGTGTGTTTCTCCATCCGGTGGTGATTCCTATCGAGCTCTGTAACGGTCTCGAAATGACTCGACCTCGGTTGTAGACGTGGCCGTCGTTCTCCTTGC
>NW_017682582.1:9214-9658 GCF_001879085.1 Nicotiana attenuata | reverse complement strand
AGGCCCTATGTCTAAAAAGGCACAACTCAGGGATTGGAGCCCTAATATTGGCAAAAGGCGACTAGGGAACGGAGGCCCTATGTCTAAAGGCGCAACTCAGGGATTGGAGCCCTAATGTTGGCTAAAAGGTAAAAGCTCAACTCAGGAATTAGAGCCCTAATGTTGGCTGAAGGCGACTAGGGAATGGAGGCCCTATGTCTAAGAGGCGCAACTCAGGGATTGGAGCCCTAATGTTGGCTAAAGGGTAAAAAGCTCAACTTAGAGATTGGAGCCCTAATGTTGGCAAAAGGCGACTAATGGAGGCCCTATGTCTAAAAAGCGCAACTCAGGGATTGGAGCTCTAATGTTCGCTAAAGTGTAAAAAGCTCAACTCAGGGATTGGAGCCCTAATGTTGGCAAAAGGCGACTAGGGGATGGAGGACCTATGTCTAAAAGGCGCAACTC
>NW_017682582.1:2369-6047 GCF_001879085.1 Nicotiana attenuata | reverse complement strand
CCACCACAACTTCGAATGCTTGGTAGACTATGTGTTCACTGCCTTCCCTCGCTTCTAGGCATGGGACAGATGGGCCCCGATAGATTGACTGTTCATCCTCTCCATGGACCATAATCTCCTGATCCTCATTTTCAATTTTCACCATTTGATGGAGGGTAGAGGGTACAGCTCCTGCAATGTGGATCCAAGGCCTTCCCAGAAGAAAATTATAGGACGTGTCCATATCTAGCACTTGGAAGGTCACCTCGAAGTCCACCAGGCCAATAGTCAAAATTAGGTCAATTTCTCCAATGGTGTCTCTTTTGATACCGTCAAAAGCTCGCACACAGACATTGTTGGGCCGAATCCTTTCAGTCCCAATTTCCATATGCTGCAGTGTGGAGAGTGGGCAAATGTCTACCCCAGAACCTCCGTCTACCATGTCCCTCTTCACATAGTATCCTTCACATTTGACAGTTAAGTGCAGGGCTTTGTTATGTGCGGCCCCCTCTGGGGGCAAGTCATTTTTGCTGAAGGAGATCTGGTTAATTGTGAAAAATCTTTCTGCCATTCTCTCCAACTGTTCTACAGAAGTCTCGACAGGCACATATGCTTCGTTGAGGGTTTTGATCAATACCTTCTGATGTTCGGGGGATTTCATCAACAAAGATAGCAAGGAGACTTGTTCAGGAAACTTTCGAAGTTGGTCAACCACTTCATAATTTGCCATCTTCATTTTTTGAAAGAAAGCTTCCGCCTCTTCTGCACTCACAGGTTTTTTAGATGGGAAACGCTTTCTAGTGGCGTTGTTTACTTCTTCCACGTTGGAGTACTTCTCAACAGGGTAATTATCTTGAACTTCTCCTGAGATTTCCTTGCCCTTATACGTTACCACTGTTTTATGGTAGTTCCAAGGTACCGCGGTAGGATCAGTCATGGGCCTCTGTGGCGCGGGGCCAATAACCACGGGCTCACTCAGCCTTGGTGGATTAGTTGGCCCCCGCACCACATAAGCTCCCTTGGGAACGTACATCTGGGTTGCCTTTTTCAGTTCAAATCTCTTTGGAGGACTCAAAGTCAACTGCTTTTCGTTGCGGACTCGTGGGACATATAGAACAGCATCTTTGGGAGGTATTGCCCTCGTTCCTGTTTCAACTTTCTTTTTTGGTTCTGAATGGGTGGCTTTGGTCTTCTTTTCCCCTTTATCTTGCTTCGGGGCAATTTTTGGCTTTCTCTCCGCATCAGCAATGGCAATTATGGCCTTTAGTGCCGGGTCAAATTCTTTATCTTCACGGATCATTCCAATCACTGGCCCATTGTTGTGGGCTGGCAGTGGGTTATTAGTCACGTTGGGGACATCCTCATCCCTTAGCACTATCTTTCCTTGCTCTATCAAGTTCTCCACCGCTCTTTTCAGGGTCCAACAATCATCTGTATCGTGCCCTTCTGCTCCTAAATGATAGGCACATCCTACACCGGCTCTGTAAGCGGGCGAGGCTGGGTTTTGCCTGCTTTGAGGAACTGGCTGCAGTAGACACATTTGAACAAGTTTTGGAAACAAACTGGAGTAGGATTCACCAATTGGTGTAAAAGTTTGCCTTCTGGGTGGCTCACGAGGGGGAAAGTTATTCTGTGGAGGACAGGGATTGTAGTGGTTTTGGTGAGGAGGCTGGTTTCTTGGAAATGGAGCTTGGTTTCTATTGGCATGTTGCTGCGGTCGTACAAAAGGTTGAGCATTCATGACCGCAGAGCATAGGCCATGTCGTGGTGAGGGTAATAATGTTGAGGGGATCTTTCTGAGAACATGGGTCTAGGAGCGCGGTGTCTTCTTGCACCCGAGGCCGCCATGGCTGTTTCTTCTTTCTTCTTACCCTTTGCCATTCCTCCAGACCCGCCTTGAATGGCTTGGGAGGTTGCTCTAATGGCTGATTGGCTCAGAATTCTGCCTGTTTTCAATCCATTCTCCACCATTTCACTAATTATAATAGCTTCTGCGAATGGTTTACCCATAGCTGACATCATATTTTGGAAATAATCAGCTTCCTGAGCTTGAAGAAACACCGTGACAATTTTGACCTCGTCCATTGGAGGTTTTACTCTCGACGCTTGCTTACGCCATTTGATTGCATATTCTCGAAAGCTTTTTGAAGACTTCTTCTTCAGATTTGCCAATGAGTTCCTGTCTGGAGCAATGTCTATATTGTACTGGAACTGTCTAACAAAGTCTCTTGTGAGGTCGTCCCAGATGTGCCAACGAGAAATGTCCTGATCCATATACCATTCGGAGGCGATGCCCACCAAGCTTTCCCCAAGTATGCCATGAGCAATTGCTCTTTTCCTCCAGCTCCGCGCAATTGATTCCAGTATTTCTTAAGGTGAGCGATAGGACCGCCATGCCCATCGTATTTCTCGAACTTCGGAGTTTTGAATCCCATGGCAAAATGCACGTGAGGGAACATGCACAAATCAGTATATGACACACTCTTTTGCCCACTCAAACCCTGCATGTGTTTGAGGCTCTGTTCCAGGCTTCTCATCCTTTTTTCCATTTCATCCTGTTTGGGAGCTTTGGGAGTCTTTTCCTGTCCCGTTGTGAACTCATATGAAGGTGGTTGGGAGTAAGTATAGGTGGGGTACTGAGGAGGCTCCACTTGGAAAATAGGATTTTGGAATGTGAAGGCTGACGGATCAAAAGTGGTTGGTTTTGGGAGTGCGGGTTGTGTTGTGGCGGAGCATGGGGGAGCGGTAAAGATATTGGAGGCTGCTCCGGACATGAACACCTGGGGGCGAACCTCAGAAGGTGTTCCCACGAAATGAGCTGATATGGTGGGCTGTCACAGTGGAGTATTAGGATGACTGATGGGAATATTGGAGGTACCCCCCGATCTAGGGAACAGTTCGGGGAATCCAGGGATGGCACTTGGAGGTTCCCTTCCATTCGTCCACGCATCCCACATCTCCATGACCCTAAGACATAAGATCATGTTCTCTTCAGCCGATGCGGATTCCGAGGCCGGGATGCCCGAGATTGGGCCATCTTCTGGGATGGGAATGGCTGGCAACGTCATTTTCGAAGGCATTTCTATGCTCCCCTTTGATCTAGTAAAGTACGGATGTGATGCCAATCTACCATGAAAAACCAACAACCGTTTCTATAAAACCTGGACTGATTGTGACAGCAGCAAACGATTAGTTTGAGGCAAATAACAGATAGGTAATTGCACGTTGAGGCGTGATGCACCTGTACAGTTAAATGGGTTTCTATATGTTTTGCAACGGTTGCATGTGTCATCCCGGCTTTTCCTTATTCTTTCCCATTTTTCTTCTTTCGATTTTCATTTCTCTTTTTGTTTCTCTTTTCTTTCCTTCTCTTGCCCTTTCTCTCATTTTTCATTGCCTCTTTTTTTTTCACTCTCTCTTTTTTTCTCTCTTTCTTTTGGTTATGGTCGAATCCTATGGAGATTGCCTACGTATCATGACCCCGCATGAATCAGACCGAGCGTAGTTCTGGAAGTTTAAATGCGAAAAGTAAGGAAACAATTTTTGGGAATTTTCAATTTTCCATTAATACAACTTCTATTACAAAAGATGTTAACTACTCATTTTTTTGGAAAGAAAACTACAAAAAGACTCAAAATAAACCAAAATACAAACTCGATGCTTGAAAATACAGGAATACATTAAAGCTTCAACTACTGG
>NW_017682582.1:0-1621 GCF_001879085.1 Nicotiana attenuata | reverse complement strand
GTAAAATAAAAGGCACAACTCAGGGATTGGAGCCCTAATGTTGGCTAAAAGGTAAAAAGCTCAACTAAGGGATTGGAGCCCTAATGTTGGCAAAAGGCGACTAGGGAATGGAGGCCCTATGTCTAAAAGGCGCAACTCAGGGATTGGAGCCCTAATGTTGGCTAAAGGGTAAAAAACTCAACTCAGGGATTGGAGCCCTAATGTTGGTGAAAGGCGACTAGGGAATGGAGGCCCTATGTCTAAAAGGCACAACTCAGGGATTGGAGCCCTAATGTTGGCTAAAAGGTAAAAAGCTCAACTCAGGGATTGAAGCCCTAATATTGGCAAAAGGCGACTAGGGAATGGAGGCCCTATGTCTAAAAGGCGCAACTCAGGGATTGGAGCCCTAATGTTGGCTAAAAGGTAAAAGCTCAACTCAGGGATTGGAGCCCTAATGTTGGCAAAAGGCGACTAGGGGATAGAGGCCCTATGTCTAAAAAGCTCAACTCAGGGATTGGAGCCCTAATGTTGGCAAAAGGCGACTAGGGAATGGAGGCCCTATGTCTAAAAGGCACAACTCAGGGATTGGAGCCCTAATGTTGGCTAAAAGGTAAAAAGCTCAACTCAGGGATTGGAGCCCTAATGTTGGTGAAAGGCGACTAGGGAATGGAGGCCCTATGTCTAAAAGGCGCAACTCAGGGATTGGAGCCCTAATGTTGGCTAAAAGGTAAAAAGCTCAACTCAGGGATTGGAGCCCTAATGTTGGCAAAAGGCGACTAGGGAATGGAGGCCCTATGTCTAAAAGGCGCAACTCAGGGATTGGAGCCCTAATGTTGGCTAAAAGGTAAAAAGCTCAACTCAGGGATTGGAGCTCTAATGTTGGCAAAAGGCGACTAGGGAATGGAGGCCCTATGTCTAAAAGGCGCAACTCAGGGATTGGAGCCCTAATGTTGGCTAAAAGGTAAAAGCTCAACTCAGGGATTGGAGCCCTAATGTTGGCAAAAGGCGACTAGGGGATAGAGGCCCTATGTCTAAAAAGGCTCAACTCAGGGATTGGAGCCCTAATGTTGGCTAAAGGATAAAAAAAAACTCAACTCAGGGATTGGAGCCCTAATGTTGGCAAAAGGATAAAAAACTCAACTCAGGGATTGGAACCTTAATGTTGGCAAAAGGCGACTAGGGAATGGAGGCCCTATGTCTAAAAGGCGCAACTCAGGGATTGGAGCCCTAATGTTGGCTAAAAGGTAAAAAACTCAACTCAGGGATTGGAGCCCTAATGTTGGCAAAAGGCGACTAGGGAATGGAGGCCTTATGTCTAAAAGGCGCAACTCAGGGATTGGAGCCCTAATGTTGGCTAAAAGGTAAAAACTCAACTCAGGGATTGGAGCCCTAATATTGGCAAAAGGCGACTAGGGAATGAAGTGCGCGGATTTGGTCTGCCGATCCACAATCATCAAAATAGCATCGAACTTCCTCAAGGTCCGTGGAAGTCCTACAACAAAATCCATAGTGATCCTCTACCACTTCCACTCTGGAATATCCATCCGCTGGAGCAAGCCACCCGGTCTCTGATGCTCATATTTCACCTCCTGACCAATTGAGACACCGAGCTACAATCCCACAATGCTTTCTCATGCTTCTC
>NW_017682581.1:0-9660 GCF_001879085.1 Nicotiana attenuata | reverse complement strand
CATGTGGTCACGAAAGAGGGATTCAGGTGGATCCGAAGAAAGTGGAGGCCGTGCAGACGTTGGCCCAGACCATCCTCAGCTATAGAGATCCGAGTTTTCTTGGCCTGGCGGGTTATTACCCTGCACCTATGACCAGACTGACCTAGAAGGGTGCTCCGTTCTAGTGGACGGAAGAGTGCGAGGAGAGCTTTCAGAAGCTCAAGACAGCCCTGACTACAGCCCCAGTTTTGATATTGCCTACCGGTTCGGGGTCTTATACTGTCTATTGTGATGCTTCAAGAGTTGGCCTTTGAGCGGTATTGATGCAGGACGGTAGGGTGATTGCCTACGCGTCCAGACAGTTGAAGATACATGAGAAGAATTATCATGTCCGTGATCTTGAGTTAGTGACATTGTTCATGCCTTGAAGATCTGGCATCATTACTTGTACGGTGTACCTTGTGAGATATATACTGATCACCGGAGTTTGCAGCATCTGTTCAAGCAGAAGGACCATAATTTGCGTAAGAGGAGATGGCTAGAGCTGCTGAAGGATTATGACATCACCATCTTGTATCACCCGGGCAAGGCCAATGTGGTGGCCGATGCTTTGAGCCGTAAGGCAGAGAGTTTGGGGAGTTTGGCTTATTTACCAGCAGCAGAGAGGCCTATGGCGATGGATGTTCAGGCCCTAGCCAGCCAGTTTGTGAGATTGGATCTTTCGGAGCCCAACCGGGTTCTAGCTTGTGTGGTCTCTCGATCTTCCTTGTTTGATCGTATCCGGCAGCGTCAGTTTGATGACCCTCATTTGCTTGTCCTCAAGGACAAAGTGTTGCATGGTAATGCTCGAGATGTGACTATTGGTGATGACAGAGTATTGAGGATGCATGGTCGAGTTTGTGTACCCAATGTCGATGGGCTTCGGGAGTTGATTCTAGAGGAGGCCCATAGTTCGCGGTATTCCATTCATCCGGGTCCTGCGAAGTTGTATCGGGATTTGAGGCAGCACTAATGGTGGAGGCGGATGAAGAAGGATATAATTGGGTTTGTAGCTCGGTGCCTTAATTTTTAGCAGGTGAAGTATGAGCACCAGAGATCGGGTGGATTGCTTCAGCAGATAGAGATTTCGGAGTGGAAGTGGGAGCAGATCACCGTGGACTTCGCATCTGGACTCCCACGGACTTTGAGGAAGTTCGATGCCATTTGGGTTATTATGGATCGGCTGACCAAGTCCGCGCATTTCATCCTTGTGTGTACTACCTATTCCTCGGAGCGGTTGGCAGAGATTTATATCCGGGAGATTGTCCGTCTGCATGGTATTCCAGTTTCCATCATTTCAGACAGAGGTACTCAGTTCACATCGCGGTTCTGGAGAGCCATACAGCAGGAGTTGGGTACTCGGGTGGAGTTGAGCACAGCATTTCACCCTCAGACGGACGGACAGTCCGAGCGCACTATTCAGATTCTTGAGGATATGCTCCGTGTGTGTGTGATTGAGTTTGGAGGTTCTTGGGATCAGTTCTTGCCATTGGTGGAGTTTGCCTACAACAATAGCTATCAGTCCAGCATTCAGATGGCACCGTACGAGGCCTTATATGGTAGGCGATGTAGATCTCCGGTGGGTTGGTTCAAGCCAGGTGAAGCCAGATTATTGGGCACAGATTTGGTTCAGGATGCTTTGGAGAGAGTCAGGGTGATTCAGTATAGACTCCGTACAGCCCAGTCTAGACAGAAGAGTTACGCGGACCGAAAGGTTCGTGATGTTTCCTATATGGTTGGAGAGCGGGTTCTGCTTCGGGTTTTGCCTATGAAGGGCGTTATGAGATTTGGGAAGAAGGGGAAGTTGAGTCCGAGGTTTATTGGCCCTTTTGAGATATTGAGGCGTGTTGGGGAGGTTGCTTACGAGCTTGCCTTACCTCCCAGCTTGGCAGGAGTTCACCCGGTATTTCATGTTTCTATGCTCCGGAGGTATCACGGTGATCCGTCGCACATGTTGGATTTCAGCTCAGTCCAGTTGGAGAAGGATCTATCTTATGTTGAGAAGCCAGTGGTTATATTGGACAGGCAGGTCAGGAAGCTGAAGTCAAAGAACATTGCATCCGTGAAGGTTCAGTGGCAGGGTCAGCCGGTCGAGGAGGCGACCTGGGAGACCGAGCAGGATATGTGCAGCCAGTACCCTCATCTTTTCGCTACTTCAGGTATGTCTTTGTGCTCGTTCGAGGACGGACGAATGTTTAAGTGTGGGAGGATATAACGACCCGGCCGGTCATTTTTGGAATTTAAGCCCCGATCCCCTATTAACTGCTTTCCCCAAGTTTATTTCTGCTATTTTGATTTGCCGGGATGTTCGGTTTTGAGTTTCGGAGAGTAATGGGACACTTAGGCCCTAAATGAGAGCTTAAGTGTTGGAAAGTTGACCGTAGTCGGAACAGTGTGAAGACGGCCGCGGAATGGAAATCCGATGGTTCCGTTAGCTGCGTTAGGTGATGTCGGGTTTAGGGGCATTGTCGGATTGTGTTTTGGAGGTCCGTAGCTAATTTAGGCTTGATATGCCGAAAGGTCGAATTTTGAAGTTTCCGGTTCGATAGTGAGATTTTGATAAGAGGGTCGGAATGGAATTTCGAGAGTTGCAGTAGTTACGTTATGTTATTTGGGATGTGTGTGCAAAATTTGAGGCCATTCGGAGGTGGTTTAGTTGGGTTTTTGATCAAAAGTGGAATTCGGAAGAATTTTAGAAACTTAGACTTGAATCCGATGTGTTTTGGTTATTTTGATGCTGTTTGGAGTGTTTTGAAGATTGGTACAAGTTTGAATAAGGTATTAGGTGATTTTTGTGCTTTTTGTTGAGGTCCCGGGGGCCTCGGGGTGATTTCGGATGGTTAACGGGGAGTTGAGGAAATATAGCAGCTGCTGTATGTTTTGCTGCTTCTGGTATTTTCGCATATGCGGTTTGGGGACCACAGATGCGGCGCCGCAGAAGCGGCTAAGGAGACCGCAGAAGCGGATTTTTGCCTTTTCTTCAGGTTTCGCAGATGCGGAAGGAATACCGCAGAAGCGGTGGTGCATCTGCGAAAGGGTAATCGCAGATGCGGATTTCTGGTCAGTTAATGAAAGTCGCAGATGCGACTAAGTCTCCGCAGAAGCGGGATTGCAGATGCGGTCCCAGGGCCGCAAATGCGAAAATCGCCGGGGAGAACATAAATACTTGCCTTCGCGAAATTTAATCATTTTTCACCTCTTTTCAAACGGGAAGAAGCTTTTGGAGCATTTTTCAAGAGGGATTTTCAGAGGAGTCCATTGGGGTAAGGTCTTTCGTCCCAAAATTTGTTATTATAGTGATTTTTATCATCCTAAGCATGAAAAATTAAGGAAAATCAGTGGAAATTGTGGAATTTAGGGCTTGGGATTAAGAGACTTTGAAATGAGGATTTGAGGGGTCATTTGGACTCCGATTTCAGTGTTCTTGGTATGTATGAACTCGTGAGAGTGTGAGGATTCCGAAACTGTAAATTTTACCTGATTCCGAGACGTGGGCCTGAGGGGCGTGTTGGTCATTTTACCTAATTTCGCGCCTTTGCTTAGAATTTAATTATAGAATCAGATATTTGAAGTGTTATTTACATTATGAAATTGAATTGAATAGATTTGGGCCATTTGGAGTTGGATACTCGTGGCAAAGGCGTGGTTTCGGGTTGACTTGAACTTGTTCGAGGTAAGTGGCTTGTCTAACCTTGTGTGGGGAACCTTTCCCCTTAGAATTATTATCGTGGTAATTGAAATGCCTCGTACGTGAGGTGACGAGCGCGTACTTGAGCTAATTGTTGAAAAATCCGGTTTTTCTTTAAGTATTTCAATTGAATTCCCTCTCCTGCCTCATTTACTTGCGTATTTAGCCTGTTGTTAGTTTAGAAAGTATGTTTAGTAGACTTAATTGCCTATTTGCTCAATTTGCCCTAAATGCAATACGTGAAGCATGTTAGGCTAGACTTATCTATTTACTTAGTACGAAATCTAGCTTTGTTGAATAGTCTTGTCTTGCTGCTCTGTGTTTTACTTTGGGACTACGGGACGGTATCCAGGGAGCTCCCCTGCATGTTTACTTTGGGACTAAGGGACGGTATCCCGGGAGCTCCCCTGTATGTTTACTTTGGGACTACGTAATTGCATTCCGGGAGATCTCCCTGCATATTTATGAGTTGGACTACGGGACTGCACCCGGGAGATTCCATCGGATATGATATTTATATTTGGGAACTACAGGACGGTATCCTGGGAGATCCCCGGTTATTATTTTGGAGCTGAGCTGTATTCTCTTACTGTGTTTTACTTGCCCTTATAGTAGTTGTTGCTTCCCTTCATATCTTGTATTATTTATTACACTGTTTAATTCATTCTGTTAAACCCTGTATCTTATTTAACCTCAGTAGGGCCCTGACCTTCCTCGTCACTACCCAACCGAGGTTAGGCTTGGCACTTACGGAGTACCACTGTGGTGTACTCATGCCCTTCCTGTGCATATTTTTCATGTGCAGATCCAGGTACTTCGACTCAGTCCTACCACCCCTGAGGCGAGGCGACTGTTATAGCGACTTCGAGGTATATCTGCCGTGTCCGCAGACCGAGGAGTCTCTTTCTATTCCTGCTGTTTAGTATTAGTCCATTCTGTATTTCAGTTCTTGTTAGACATGAGCTATGTAGTACTTCTTAGCTTGTGATTCATGGGTTTCCAGGTCTAGGATTTATTTATTGGTTTTGAGAATTTAATATGGTGTATGCTGAGCGGCACATTTAACCACTGTTTATTTTCCTTTATCTGTTTAAGTTGTTTACTTCCGTAAATTTTGGTTTCTTTTTCCGCAATTTAGGCTTACCTAGTCATAGAAACTAGGTACCGTCACGATGGTTCACGGAGGGCGAACCGGGGTCGTGACAGTGAGGGTGCTGTCTTCAGTCCATTCAGGCGACCCGAGGTAGTCCTGCAGGCGTCCGCAGGCCCTGGCGTTTCCTTCTGTCTTTCTATATTGTTTCCTCTATATATTTCTGAAACAACTTGTATTTGTCTTTCAGACCCCTATTTGTAGTACTCTTAGACAGTCTGTATAATTGTGACACCAAATTCTGGGTAGAGTTGTACTTAGACTTCCGCAGTTGCATTAATCTAAATTATCAAGTTTCGTCTTCCGCACTGTTTTATTATTATCATTTCCGCTGTTTTGCTATATCGTTTGGAATTGCTAAAGGATTAAAAATGAAAATGGTTAAATAATTGGACTAATTGGCTTGCCTAACTTTCACTAATAGGCACCATCACGACTTCCGAGGGTGAAAAATCCGGATCGTGACAATATTTTAGTGTGCTGATGCTATTATATACCCCGTGTAATGTGATCTATCAACATTCTGCCTAATACATTGAGAGGTCGTTTGGTAGCTGGTTAGAAGAAAGGTTATTCATGTATAAGGGGTAACATAACTTATGCCATGTTTGGTAGGCAATAGTTATTTTGTATAAAATTCTGCATAACTAATACCATGTTTGGTTGACATTTTTCAATTATGCATAAATAATACATGTATAAGTTATGAGTTAATCTGTGTATTATTTTATGCGGGGTAGAAGATGGAATAACTAATACATGTATTAGTAATACATGGATAAAATACTGAAATGACAAATTTACCCCTATCNTCATTTAATAAATAAAATCTAAAGAGGAAAAATGAAACATATTTTAGAAAAGATGTATGGTGCAGCATATATGAAAATGCGGATCACAATATAATGTCAAACCTTGTTGTATTCCGCCAACAGTATTCCTCTCGCATGAAACCAACCACTGCTTCACCTTTCAAAGAATACATCTCCAGCTAATTAAAAGCTTCCAAGAGCAATATAATATTAAAATAATATATGCCACGATCTCCACGAATCATGGCATTTTTTATTAGATCCAACAAATTGCCGAAATTTGTTCAAGTCATACGATATCATCTGACTATTATATATTGGGGAAGACAAGGCAAGATGACTACTGTTGGACTAGTGAAGATCTTGTTGCGGTGAGCTTGAATCTCTTTAAAGGAAGCGAGATATCCGCGTCAGCATGAAAATATTTTATTTTTTTATTTTATTTTTCAACTGTAATTGCATTTTCATCAACACCTTTTAAATACACACTTCCATTTGTTCAAGCATATATGAAGGATCTGGTAGTAATCTGTGTTCGAAACTAGACAATCAGAGAAGTAAAGAAATGTTAGTTCAATAATACAAAACATAAAATAATTTGCAAGCCCACAAGTTGCTTGTGTGTCCTTAAGGAATTTAATTTCCTCATTGTTGCCTAAGGTTATGGATTACTTCCTAACGGAAAAATTATTTTGTAATACTGGCAATCGAAATTACAGAACTTAATTAGATCGAACTCAATAAACGGAGTAAAACAGTGCAACAATGTAGAGATTTCAAATTTTTCTGTATGTGAGGCCAAGCCTCTAAATTTATAGACAACGAAAGAGTGAAATGTATAGGTGCAATTCAAGAGGTGCCTCTTCCATTTCTCATTCACACCCTTTAGAAAGAAAAAAAAACCTAACATGATCAACTGGACCTACATGATAGCATTACTACTAAATAGATACATCAATCATTCATGCATATTAAAAACTAAATAAAAGTAGACATTAATAACTCTAGGCGTGCAAATAATCCACAAATTACCGCGGCAATAATAGAAAAATAGCTGTGTGTATTGCTGATATCTGCTTAGGACAGAAATTACTTATACAGTTTAAATAAAAAATTCGACTGGATTGTGTTTCAATAACCAATAAGTATGCCTTCTTACAAATTTTCTCCAAATCCAGCCTAGTATCGAAAAAAAACAGAAAGACAAAAAAAATAAATGGATGTTTCAAATAGAGATACAGAAAGACGAAGTGAAAAATCTAAAGCAACAGAAGGTGTATGATATCTGTTGGGTGCAAAGCACACACAAGTATACACGGTCAACGAATAATAAACTGATGAAAAAGTTGTGGGGTCCATTCCATCAATATAGATATGTGCTTATATAATAATACTTGGCTGAAGTTTATACTTGGTGACCAAATTTGGAAAGATGTGGAAGAGAATCAAATTGCTCCGGTAGAATACTTTGAGCCCACGGCTCTTTTGACTTATAAAAGGAGGGCATTCTCTCAATTGTAAATACACCAAAAAGCAGAGAGCAGAAATAGAGAGAGTAATCCACAGATCGTAGTCTGTGAGATAAATGGCGAGTGTGACTGTGTGAGTAATATTGTTGTGATGTAGTTAAAATAAATAGTGTTATTTCTTTTGAAGTTGTAGTAGTCTCTTGACACTACTAAGTTGAAATATTATACTGATAATATTGCTCCGCTCGGGTATTATATTTTATCCCGTTAACAGATTTGGTGTCTTTGTTACTCTCTTGTGTTATTGTTTATTTATCGTGGATATTATTTCTGGACGGGATATTATTTTCCCAACAAGCTATGATAAATAATGGTCTGCTATCTTTTCAATACCCCGTCTCATAAAAGATAATTATGAGAAATGGTGTCTATGCATGAAAGCCATTCTTGGCTCCCAGGATGTGTGGAAAATCGTAGACAGAGGGTATGCAAAACCCGATCATGAGAAAGCTCTGCCTCAAAATAAAAAAAAATATTTTGGCAAAGACAAGGAAGAAGGATCAACAAGCTCTCACGCTCATCCACCAATGTTTGAATGATGCCATGTTTGCGAAGGTGGCAGATGTTACCACCTCAAAGGAAGCTTGGGAAATTTTACAAAATTCTCTCCAAGGAGTTGACAAGGTGAGAAAAGTAAAACTTCAAACTCTAAGGGCTGATTTTGAAGTTTTAAAAATGAAAGAATCCGAATGCATTTCGGATTATTATTCAAAAGTGAAGGCTATTGTGAATCAATTAAGAAGATACGGGGTGGACATAGAAGATGTTCGTATGGTAGAAAGAATCCTTCGCACTTTAACACCTAAATTCGATTTTGTGGTGTGTGCTATTGAAGGGTCTAAAGATTTAGACTCTATGATGGTGGAGCAATCGGAGGGTTCTTTACAGGCCCATGAAGAAAAGATCAAAAAGAGACAAGAAGTGTCATTGGAGCAACTTCTTAAAACTCAGGCATCCTTCAAGGATTATGGAGGTGAAAAGAACTATCGAGGGAATGGAAAGGGACGAGACCATGGTCATGGAAAAGGAAGGAGTAATAGTTACAACTTCAACAATGAAGTTAGAAATCCACCAAACATTCAGAGGTCGTGGTCGTGGACAAAGAGGAGGAAGAGGACGTAGCTACTACCAAGAAAATAATGGACAAAGGTATGACAAATCAAAAATTGAGTGTAATAATTATCATAAATTTGGCCATTACTCTTAGGAATGTCGTAGCAATGTTGAAGAAAAAGCTAACCTTGTTGACGACTAGAAAGAAGAAGATGAGTCAACATTGTTGCTGGTACTCAAGGAAGAAGACAGGGATGATTGTAGCTCATGATATTTGGACAATGGAGCAAGCAATCATATGTGTGGATGCAAAGAGAAGTTTGTGGAGATCAATAAAACTGTGAGAGGTAATGTGTCCTTTGGAGATACCTCAAAGATTCAAATCGAAGGGATAAGTACAATTCTGATCTCCTATAAAAATGGCGATCACAAGTTAATTCAAAATGTTTATTATGTCTCAAAATAAAAAAGTAATATTTTGAGTTTAGGCCAACTTCTTGAAAAGGAATATGACATCCACATGAAAAATATGCATCCTTGGCTTAGTGATTCAAGTGGAATTCTAATTGCTAAAGTGCATATGGAAAAGAATAGATTATTTTTTCTGAATTTTAAGACAATTGATGCAAAGTGTTTGAAGGCTAATGTGCAAGATGAATTATGGTGTTGGCACATGCGATTTGGGCACTTGAATTTTGAAGCGCTCAAATCAACGGGAGAAAAGAATGTGGTGCGTAGGATACCATCAATCAACCATCCCAATCAATTGTGTGAAGCTTGTCTTCTTGGAAAATATGTAAGGAGGAGTTTTCCAAAGGAGGCCATGTCAAGATCAACCAAACCGCTCCAGCTTGTTCACACTGATGTGTGTGGACCAATCAATCCATCTTTCTTGGTAAAAGTAATACTTTTGTTTTTCATTAATGACTTTAGCAAAAAGACTTGGGTTATTTCTTGAACCAAAAATCTGAAGCTTTTGCTGCTTTTAAATTTTTTAAAGACTTGTGAAAAAAGAAAGTGGCTATGAAATAAATGCTTGAAGGTCCGATAGAGGAGGCGAATTCACTTCAAAAGAATTTAATGACTTTTGTCAGTCTCATGGAATTCGTCGCCCTCTAATGGTACCGTATTCACCCTAACAAAATGAAGTTGCAGAGAGAAAGAATCGGATGATTCTTAATATGGCTAGATGTATGTTGAAAGCTAAAAGTATGCCCAAGGAATTTTGGTCCGACGCTGTTTCTTGTGTAGTTTATTTGAACAACATGTCTCCAACAAGAAATGTTAGAGATCAAACCCCTCAAGAAGCATGGAGTGGAAGAAAGCCAAGTGTTAATCACTTGAGAATCTTTGGGAGCATAGCCTATGCTCATGTGCCACAGCAATGGAGAGCGTAGCTTGACGACCGAA
>NW_017682580.1:2353-9660 GCF_001879085.1 Nicotiana attenuata | reverse complement strand
GATCAAATATCCACATTTAGAACATTGCACGTTTGCGAGAAAATACGTTCTTTATCTTCCATGAAAATGTACTAAGCAGTACCAAAGATCCTCGTGTACGTGATATACTCCTCCTACTCCTGCAAGTAGTCCAGGAGTCCACAAGTTCCAGGATATCTACAAATATCAAATGATACAATAATTTTGCTCCAACAATTCAAATTATGAATGCAACTAAATCTTACATGAAGAATACATTCTATAGCTCCTCAAAGATCCTACTATTCCTTTCTAATCTAATAATTCATAAATGCATATCTGAATTATTTTCCATACACTTGTGTGCATCTTTTCTCTGTTCATGCTAACAATTTAAAAGTTGCTCCATACTTCCAGGCATCACCCAATGGACAATTTAGGAACATATTTCATATCTGCCAGCTACATAACAGCAAACGAAGAGATAGAGATTCCACATCTTCCAATCTATTTATTGGTAGAAAACATATCACCTTGAAACAAAATAATTTTATACACTGAAGCGACAATCCAACATAAATTTAATTCAATTCACTTAAAGATCGATCTGTGTCCATTTAAGTGGGGATTAAAGGAAATAATATTCCCTCGTTTCAATTTAGATGACACACTTTGCTTATTAGTCCGTTCCAAAAAGAATAACACACTTCTACAATTGAAAATAATTCAACTTTAAACTCTTCATTTTTACTCATTTAACCCTTAATGACAAGCTTTTATAACCACACAAATGTCATCATGGCCCCACAAAGCTTTTACACCTTAAGTTTTTAAGACAACAAGTTTCAAAAATCTTTTTTTTTTTCTTAAACTTCGTGCCGAGTCAAACTACATCATCTAAATTGAAATTGAAATTGAGGGAGTACGCAATACGCCAAGAAGCAAAAAGAAAGTTTGACATGCCTGAGTGGTCTCAACTCTAAGAGAATGCTCCAGAAGCTTTTAGGCATGATAATGTATCTTCGTATTCAAAAACTAAGATAACAATATCGAAAGTTTGTTGTTAAAAACATGAAAGAAACTACTTATAATATCTCATCTTTGTAACTTCTTCTGTGCCACAAAAGGTCTCTGCAAACAGAGTAAAGATTGAAAATTTGATTCACGTACAATTTGGATATAAAGCTAGGTTTGAAGGAAGAAAATGTAATTTAGTACTACTTTGAGAGAGGTGTATTTTCCATAGATAAAAATGTAACGACCTGTCACGATCCCAATCCCGGTCGTGATGGCGCCCAACACAATGCTAGGCAAGCCCGACCATTCTGACACTCACAATCCCTTTTATAAAGTTTATACCCAATTAACAAGATTTAATGACGATTAACATAAGTATAACTCTGCAACAATAGATAATAACAGTGCGGAAACTAAGAAAGAAAAAGAAAGAAAAAAATATCAACACAAATCCCACCGATCTGGTGTCACGAGTCAAGAGCCTCTACACAAGTCTGAAGAACAGCCTATACAAAAGATAGTCTAAAGTGCTGAAAGTAAAGAGGATAGAGGAAGAAATCGAGTCTGCGAACGCCGTGCAGCTACCTCGATGACTCCGGTGAAATTTGAATAGCAGCTGAAAGCTCAACTATGCCTCCGGGATACCTGTATCTGCACACATGGTGCAGGGAGTATAGTGAGTACTCCGACTCAGTGAGTAATAGTAATAAATAACGACTAACAGGAAGAAAACTTGTAATAACACTACGCAGTTCTATATAAAACAGTAAGTACATCAAATAGCAGGTAAATGAAGAAGTCAGGTAAACATCTCTTAAACCGGTTCTCAACTCTTTTACTTCTGACAATAACCGATAGTATGATTATACCGATGCGGCGTGCAGCCCGATCCGTACTGAATACTGCTGCGGCGTGCAGCCCGATCCACATATATATATATATACATATACTGCTGCGGCGTGCAGCCCGATCCAATAATAATAGTCGACTACGCTCACTGGGGGTGTGCAGACTCCGGAGGGGCTCCTACAGCCCAAGCGCTATATCACTGCGGCGTGCAGTCCGATCCATATAGTATGCTACTGCGGCGTGCAGTCCGATCCATACAATATGCTACTGCGGCGTGCAGTCCGATCTATATAATATGCTACTCCGGCGTGCAGTCCGATCCATATAATATACTACTGCGGCGTGCAGCCCGATCCAATATATATCAAATACCCTCACTATGGGGTCCTCGACCCCTCTCAGTCACTATAGACATGGCCTCTCGGGCACACTCAACTAAAACAGGGTTCCCAACCCACAAGTCATTCTCATTAGGAGTTACCAATTTCTAAAGTTGGTTCATATTATGTTTATCAGTTAAGAACATGACTGAGGGTATGATTTTTAACGAGTAAAGTGAGGTCAACCATCACAACTACCCCAAAGGGTTCTACAGATCGGCACAAGGCCCCAAACTAGCCCAGAATACAATGATATTAAGTAGATCTCAGTCAAAAATATGGTAAAATTATCAATCGGGATGGACCAGGTCCGAATCCCCAGCAATATCAGACCCCACGTTCATCATGCAGCGTGTGCCTCATCTTAACATAGCACCACGTTGTGCGAATCCGGGGTTTTAAACCCTCAGAACATCATTTATAACCATTACTCACCTCAAGCAGGCCGAAATCCTAGCTCGCTATGCACTTGCCTCGCAAATCAACCTCCTCGAGCGTCGAATCTGCCCAAAACCATAAGGAATACATTACAATAGGCTAAGAGGATACAACCCAATCGAAAAGACTCGAAAAATATCGAAAATCACGAAGTTGGCAAAACCCGAGCCCCGGGCCCACTTCTCGAAAAATTATAAAATTCACATGAGTGGATTCCTCATCTCGCCACGAGTCTATACATATCAAAACTATCCGATTCCGATACCATTTGGTCCTTCAAATCATCATTTTATATTTTGGAAGATTTCGCCAATTTTCTCCCCAAATTCCATCCCAAATCATGAAATAAATGATGAATTCAATGATAGATTCATGTACTTTAGCCAAATGTGAGTTAGAATCACTTACCCCGATAAGTTTCTTGAAAAACCTTCGAGAAATCGCCAAAATCCGAGCTCTCTAGGTCAAAATATCAACAAAAAAAAACCCAAAACCTCGTATTTATAGAGTAGCCCTAGATTTTCACCTCCGCGGCCGCGCAAAAATGACCACGGTCCGCGCAAAACAAGTGCGGTCCGCGCTAAGATGAACGCGGCCGCGCCAACTTTGACTGCAGTGACAGGCTTCAGTATTTTGGCCATAACTTTCGCTACAGATGTCCAAATTGCAATATCTTTATTTTTCTTGAAACTAGACACGAAGGGCTACAACTTTCATTTTAGAACCAACTCAAAATTCCTTGTATATCAAAAGATATGACCTTCCGAAGTAGGACAAGCGGGCAGGTTCTTCACCGCGGCCGCGCCCCTTTTTGTGCGGTCCGCGCGGCACCTATCGCGGCCACGTCCGCTTTTGTGCGGTCCGCACAGCACTCACCGCGGGCGCACTTCTTTTTGTGCGGACCGCGTAGGTGAGTTCCGAGGCCTGCAACCCTTCTGGACCTGCTATAGCTATGATTTTTGGCCTAAAACATCCCGGAACATACCCGGAACTCACTCGAATTCCTGGGACTTCAAACCAATTGTACCAACACTTCATAAAACCTTATTCAACCTCGTTCCAATCATCAAAGCACCTCAAACAACATCAAATTACCCAAAACTCATCGAATTCAAGCCTAATTCTCTAAAAACTTCCGAAATACACTTTCGATCAAAAATCCGACCAAACCACGTCCGAATGACCTCAAATTTTGCACACATATCCTAAATCACCTAACGAAGCTACAGCAACTCTCGGAATTCCATTCTGACTCTCGGATCAAAATCTCACCTATCAACCGGAATTTGCCAAAATACTAACTTCGCCAATTCAAGCCTAATTCTACACCAGACCTCCAAAATAAATTCCGATCACACTCCTAAGTCACAAATCATCCCCGAAGCTAACCGAATCACCGGAAGTCACATCCGAGCCCTCTAACTCACAAGTCAATGTCCAGTTGACTTTTCCAAAACAATCCTTCCTTAAAGAGACTAAGTGTCTCATTTCCTTCTAGAACCAATCTAAATCAACTCTAACACATCAAATACTAATAATGAAGCATAAGGAAACAGAATATAGGGGAAACGGGGCTATAACACCCGTGACGACGGGCCGGGTCGTCACACGACCCGACCGGTCGTTTGCCTTCTTAGAACCCCGTTCCCCCAAATAAAACTCTCCATGCTCTCTTTAACTAATTTACGACCTGTGGAGATGGTTGGTTCGGGATTTAGAAGAAGTTTGGATTGAAATATGCACATTTAACTCTTTAGGATTTTCTTAAAAGGCTAAGTTTGACTTCGGTCAATATTTTGGGCAAACGGGCCCGAAATCGTGTTTTGACGGTTTCGGAGGATCCGCGGAAAAATATGGGACCTGGGCGTATGCCCGGAATCGAATTCTGAGGTCCCTAGCCCGAGTAATGAATTTTTATTAGAAATTCTTAATCTAAAATATTAAGGATTTAAAGAAACTAAACTAACTAATGATTGATTTCATGGGTATCGGGCTCGTATGTTGATTCCGAAGTCCGGTACAAGTTCGAAATATCATTTAAGACCTACCCACAAAGTTTGGCGTCAATCCGAGAAGTTTAAGGGCGTTTTGGCCCGTTGGGGAAAATTAAGAACTTGAAGCTCATAAGTTTGATTCATTTGGTTTTAGGGGGTGATTCCTAGATTTAACGTTGTTTCGGGTGTTCCGAAGGTTCGAGTAGGTCCGTCTCATGATTTCAGACTTGTCGGTATGTTCGGCGGAGCCCGGGAGCCCCGAGCGTCAAACGGACGAGGCTCGAGTGAAGTGGAAATTTTGAAAAAAGGACTGAAGTTTGCTGCTTCTGTCATAACCGCACCTGTGGTTGTTGGACCGCAGGTGCGAGACCGCAGAAGCGGTGCTTTAATCGGAGAAGCGGCCCAGAGCAGGGAGGCCAGGAACCGCAGAAGCGGCTCCGCAAGTGCGCCCTTGAGACCGCAGAAGCGTTCCCAGCTCTTTTGCCCCATTCCGCGGATGCGGTCCCTATCTCGCAGATGCGGTCCCCTGACCGCAGATGCGGAAATCACTGAACCAGTGAGGTTCATTAAAGAGGGGTTCCAAACCCACTTTTGACACTTTTCACTCCTCCATTGGCGATTTTGAGCTCTTGAGAGAAAATCTTCACCAGGCATCTTGAGGTAAGTTAGTCCTACCCATTTCTAGTTTATTACTTATGTTTTAGGTGACAAGGTCCCCAGGGAGGTGCTATGGAGATGTCTTGAGGCGAAGGGTGTGCCGGTAGCCTACATAAGAGCAATCAAGGATATGTATGATGGAGCTAAGACTAAGGTTAGGACTGTGGGAGGCGGCTCGGAGCATTTTCCGGTTGTTATGGGATTACACCAAGGCTCTACGCTTAGCCCGTTCTTATTGCCTTGGTGTTGGATGCATTGACACACCATATCCAAGGGGATGTGCCATGGTGTATGTTATTTGCTGATGACATAGTTCTAATTGATGAGACGAGGGCCGGTGTTAACGAGAGATTGGAGGTTTGGAGACAGACCCTCGAGTCTAAGGGTTTCAAATTGAGCAGGTCTAAGACAAAGTACCTGGAGTGCAAGTTTAGTGCTGAGTCGAGGGAAGTAGGCAGGGACGTGAGGCTTGGATCACAGGTCATCCCCAAGAGAGATAGCTTCAAGTATCTTGGGTCGATGATCCAAGGGGATGGAGAGATCGACGAGGACGTCACTCACCGTATAGGGGCGGGCTGGATGAAATGGAGGCTTGCATCTGGAGTTTTGTCTGACAAGAAAGTGCCACCGATACTCAAAGGTAAGTTTTATAGAGTTGTGGTTTGACCGGCCATGTTGTATGGGGCAGAGTGTTGGCCGGTTAAGAACTCCCATATCCAGAGGATGAAGGTAGCAGAGATGAGGATGTTGAGGTGGATGTGCGGGCACACTAGGATAGACAAGATTAGGAATGAAGATATTCGGAAGAAGGTGGGCGTGGCCCCTGTGGATGACAAGATGCGGGAAGCGAGGCTCAGATGGTTCGGGCATGTGCGGAGGAAAAGCCTTGATGCTCCGGTGAGGAGGTGTGAGCGGTTGGCCGTGGTGGGTACGAGTAGGGGTAGAGGGAGGCCTAGGAAGTATTGGGGAGAGGTGATCAGGCAGGACATGGTACGACTGCAGATTTCTGAGGACATGGCCCTTGATAGGAAGGTTTGGAGGTCAAGCATTAGGGTTGCAGGTTAGGGGTAGTAGAGCTTTGCTTACTTCATACCGGGGTGAGGCGGGGTTGGATTAGGGTTGATCTTAGATAGCTTGCAGTTTATGTTGAATTTACACTATCCTTGCTATTTATCTTAGCCTCGGGCCTTAGCTACTGGTTACTGTTATTGCATGTCATTTATCTTTTGGTTGTTATGCTTCTGTTACTATTACGGACTGGAGTTACTAATGAATTGTCTCCTCCCTTCTTCTTTTTTCTGAGCCGAGGGTCTATCGGAAACAGCCTCTCTGCCCTATCGGGGTAGGGGTAAGGTCTGCGTACACATTACCCTCCCCAGACCCCACTGTGTGGGATTTTACTGGGTAGTTGTTGTTGTTGTACTTATGTTTTAGGTAGATTAAACAATAGTATTAAGGTGAAATCATGGGGTTAGAGCAAAAACCTAGGGTTTTAATAAAAGTTAGATTTAACCACGAAATTTGTTATGGAATGAATTAGAAATCATATATTATTGATCCTTAGGATGTAGAGAACAACTTCCTTTGAAAAATCTCGGAATCCGGGCACGTGGGCCCGGGGTCGGATTTTAGGAAACTTGTATTAAGAGTTGGAAAATTGCTTAAATAGCTAGAATTCGATCTTGTGAGACTATATTGACTAGTTCTTATTTCGTTTAACTAGTTTGGGATCGTTCGGCTCCGAATTTAGGGCTTGGACTCGTTCTTTGTATTGGAAGTGCACTTTGGAGCGATGTGAGTCTCCTTTCTAACCTTGTAAGAGGGAATTTTCCCCATAGGTATAATAATTGAATTAATTGCCATTATATATGGGGGCTACGTACGTACTAGGTGATGAGAGCCCGTGCGTAGCGGCTATTATGTTAAGTCCGGGTAGTCTAGGATCCATAAGCATGCTCTACGTGATATCTTGTAACTTGATGATAAATTCGGATTCGTATAACTATTCGATTAG
>NW_017682580.1:0-812 GCF_001879085.1 Nicotiana attenuata | reverse complement strand
AATGAACACTATCGAGGAAGTATATAAAATTGTATGAAAAAGCACTCAATGTTGTCTTAAGAGAGGGGTAGCCTTAGGTAGGAAGCTTCAGGGAGCCAATATAATGGGAAACAACTTCATATACCAAGACAAACAATAGAATGGATGGCAAGAAAACAAACGAAAGGTGGATGGTCATAACATATGCAAAACAATGGAGAGGAAGAAGTAAAAAATCAATTAGTGGATCTGTGTTTCCTACCTTAAGTGGATAAGAATAGTGGCAAAACCATTGTTGTTTATACGTCTCAGATTTTCACATTCAACATATACAAAGATCTAAAGAGGATGAACTCACTTCTAGTTGCAGGTTTAGTGTATGTGGTGCTTCCACCAAAGGGATAACCGGTTTTAAATAATTAACCCAAAGAATTTGATGCAGATGTTAAAAACAGATCTTGTCGAAACCATATCTTGTTGAAACTCTTATTTTATCTGGTACTAATTGAATTTTGGTATTCTTGTTGCATTAGCTTCATTCGGGATTTATCGCTCTACATTTTGATTTCTTATTTACTGAAGGAGCACAAAAAAGAAGGCAAGAAGATGAATCTACCGCCCACATAACTAAATTAAGTAGCACTATAGTTCTAACCAAAGTCCACATTTGTTTAATAAAGGAATAGCACTTTCCTTTAACATTAGTTCCCTTTGAGATTGATATACTTGAACAGGATTAGAGTATTCTATCTAGTAAAGTTAGTCTAAAGCATTAGGATTACTGCTGCATTTGTCATACAAAAGAAAAGCACAATGCGGTTTTTTTATTTTTT
>NW_017682579.1:8656-9664 GCF_001879085.1 Nicotiana attenuata | reverse complement strand
ATGTTTTTTAAAAATCAGACAGGTATGTAAAGCTCCCAAAAAAAAAAAGTTAAAAAAAAAAAATTTACCCATTAAACCGGTCTGGGCCGGTCCGGGCCGGGCCGGTTAACCGGTTTAACGGCACTGTTCATCTAACGGGTTGTACAGGTCCGGGTAACCGGTATTTAAAAAGTAAACCGAGCAACCCGCGCGGCCCCCCTAACCCAGCCCAGCCCAGCCCCCTTTAACCGGGCCGGGTCGGTTCCGGTTTTAATCGGTCTGGGCCGGTCCGGAACCGGGCTGACCCGGCCCGTTTAACACCTATAGGTGAATGTCTATATTTAGAGAGATTCTAGGGTTCACTGCTTGGTGGCTAAGTCACCCTCTCCCTATAAATAGAGGCTTCTATTGCCATTGTAATTCATCCCATATCAATAAGAATTCTCTCTCCCTACTTTTCTCTACAATACTTTTCTTTCTTCTTTTATTATTTCATAACACGTTATCAGCACGGGACTCTAACCAATTGAGTAGAAGTTTTTGGGATGGAGCATAATGATTGTCAATTGTTCCATGAACTTCCTTCATGATTAAATTCTGGATTTAAGGTAAGTATTTTACTTTATTTTTCTCTTTTAAATTCTTGATATTCTGTAATTTGATTTTAAATACAAGCAAAGACAATAAATTTTGATTGTAACTCTAATGGAGTTTTGAAAGAAATTATAACCACCCAAAGTGGTAAAATTTCTATGTCTTGCCATGATCAAATTCATATATGATTATGGGCACAAAAAGTGGAAAACCCGTCCCGAATTCGAATTTGCTCCATTCTCATTCCCTTAAGAGAATGTGATAGCAGTATGTGATAAGTCTGAAAGAAGACAAAATTCTACTATGAATGTATCAATGGATGTGGACGTGGCAATAGACGAAATTATAATCGTCATCATTGTGGTAATGAGAAACAATAAGGATTCTCGAAAAATAATCCTTCACTTTGTGTAAAGTAATATTTGTCATCGATTA
>NW_017682579.1:0-4372 GCF_001879085.1 Nicotiana attenuata | reverse complement strand
GCATGACCGTTGGGTCTTTGTTTGTACTTGTTTTTGAGATAATTTGGAACTCTTATATGCTACAACATGTTTTTTTGCAAATGTGAAGAGTTTGAGGATGAGTTGTGAAATATTAATATTTTGGAGCATTGGCTCGAGTGTTAAATACCATTGAGTAAGAGATGAATGTATAGAAAGGAGTTGTGATTAATCCCTTGCCGGGATGGTTTGATTACAGTGAGTATTGCCCTTGCCGGGTTGTGAAAGATATTGTTATTGTTCCCTTGCCGGGACTTGGTTGTTATTGTGTTATTCCCTTGCCGGGATAGTTCATATTACTTGTTTATTCCTCTTGCCCGTTTGGTTGTGACTGTTATTTGGGTGAGGAAGAGTGAAATTGCACGAAGGGTCATTCCGTGCTATTCTTGATTATATTTGCACGAAGGGTCATTCCGTGCTATGTTTTGACTATTTATGCACGAAGGTACATTCCGTGCTCTGATTTGATTATATTTGCACGAAGGGTCATTCCGTGCCATGAGATGAGAGCTATGTGAGAGTAAGAGCACGAAGGGTGATGCCGTGCATTTTATTTGACTACTTTGGGTGAGATTGAGAGTAAAAGCATGAAGGGTGATGCCGTGCAACTATTGAACTTCTTATTCTTTGATAATTATTGTTGTGCCATGTTTCTTAATTACGCTGATGAACTTTATATCTAATTGTACTTTCCCCATAGCATGTTTCCCTCCCTTTTAACTGTTTAGTTTCGGTATTTCCTTTCCTTTTGTTGCATATTTGTATATAAAAATTGTACAGGTTGGTTTGGTAGTCCTGTCTAGCCTCGTCACTACTTCGCCGGGGTTAGGCCAGGCACTTACCAGCACATGGGGTCGGTTGTGCCGATGCTACACTCTGTGCATTTCTTTGTGCACAGATCCAGGAGCAGCTTTCGGACAACAGCAGTAGGATTCTTATCCGGGAGCTATCTTCAGTCCAGGGACTCTCGAGGTACCCTAACTGGCGTTCACAGTCCGAAGTCCCTTTCCTTATTTCAGTTTGTCTTCATTGTATCGAAACAGACATGTGTATTTTCTTTCATTCAGACTTGTTGTAGTATTCTATAGTAGTCCGTGAGCTAGTGACACCAGATTTTGGGTAGAGAGGTGTTCCAAACTTCCGCATTTTTTTTATATCTTTTGTTAAACTTAAAGTCTTCCGCATTTCTTTAACTGTTGTTAGTATGTTATATTATTGAGGCTGAATAGCGAATGTTTATTGTATGGCTGGCCTAGCTCCGTTAGTAGGCGCCATCACGACGCCTCATGGTGGGAAAAAAAATCCAGGTCGTGACATGTTGGTATCAGAGCTCTAGGTTACATAGGTCTCGCTACTCACGGACAAACTAGGTAGAGTCTGAGCGATCGGTATGGAGACGTCTGTATTTTATCCCCCAGAGGCTACAAAGTTAGGAAAATTTCACTTTTGTTCTTTCTTGTCGTGCGATCCTGTTTCTCCAATACTGATTGTCCTTCTACTCTGTTCTTTCGCAGATGGCGAGAACACGTGCTTCTTCTTCTACCGCGCAGCAGTCCGAGCCCGGAGCAGCGCCTGTGAGGGGCAGAGGCCGAGGCCGTGCCAGAGGCCGAGGCAGGGGCAGAGCCCAGCCCCAGACGACAGTTCCAGAGGTGGAGCCTCATATTGACTATAATGAGGAGGTTCCAGCCCCAGCAGCTCAGACGGGCCCAGCTCAGGTCCAATGAGGGGTCATATTCACCCCGGATCTTCAGGATACTCTAGTCCGACTGGCACGCTTTATGGACAGTGTCACCAGAGCGGGTTTGCTGCCAGTAGCACCAGCCACTCCTCAGGCTGGAGGAGGGGTTCAAACTCCTGCTACACGTACTCTGGAGCAGGTAGCTCCCCAGACTCAGGTTCCAGTGGTTCAGCCCGCAGTGGCAGCTCAGACAGGTATTACAGCTCAGGCCGGAGATGGAGCGGCCATGTCTTCGGACGCTTTGTGGAGACTTGATCGGTTCTCCAAGCTCTTCACCACCACTTTCAGCAGTGCTTCATCAGAGGATCCCCAGGATTTTCTATTCAGTTGTCATGAGATTCTCAGGAATATGGGTATAGTGGAGACCAACGGGGTCGATTTTTGCACCTTCAGGCTTGCAGGGTCCGCCAAGACTTGGTGGAGAGATTTTTGCCTATCTAGACCAGCAGGGTCTCCAACTTTGACATGGGATCAGTTCGCGGAGATATTCTTGGAGAAGTTTCTCCCCGTCACTCAGCGGGAGGCACTTCGTAGGCAGTTTGAGCGCCTCCAGTAGGGCTCCATGACAGTTACACAGTATGAGACTAGATTTATCGACCTGGCACGCCATGCAGTTGTGATACTCCCTACAGAGCGAGAGAGGGTCCGGAGATTCATTGATGGATTGATTCAGCCGATCCGTCTTCAGATGGCCATGGGAGTTGGTAGTGATATCTCCTTCCAGGAGGCGGCCAATGCGGCCCGCAGAGTTGAGATGGCCCTCACTCGGGGAGGTGGTCAGATGTTGGACAAGAGGCCTCGTCATACTGGTAAATTCAGTGGTACCTCATCTGGAGGTAGGGATTCCTATGGTAGAGGTCAGGCACCGAGGCCCTTTCAGTCTGCGCTTCAGGTTTCTCATGGTGCTCCAGGCAGCGGAGGTTCTCAACAGTATTACTCAGATCAGCAGCCTATCAGTTCACCCCCTCTTCAGAGCTTCAGGGGAGGACATTCTGGTCGATAGGGCCAGCAGTCGCAACAGCCGAGGTCTTGTTATGGTTGTGGTGACCCCGGTCACATTGTCAGGTTTTGCCCTCGAGCATCGGGCAGCTCTCAGCAGCAGGGTCCTCACCCCACGATTCAGGCAGCAGGTGATCCACAGCCCGCCCAGCCAGCTATAGGCGGGGGCAGGGATCATAAAGGTGGAGGTAGGGACCGTAGAGGTGGAGCTCGGACCGACAGAGGAAGAGGACAACCAGTGGTTGATCGTCCTAGAGATGCAGTTCAGGGAGGTCGGGGCCAGCCCCGGTGTTATGCTTTGCCAGCCAGGCCAGAGGCTGAGTCTTCCGATGCAGTTATTACAGGTATTATTCTGGTCTGTGACAGGGATGCTTCAGTGCTATTTGACCCTGGGTCTACGTATTCATATGTGTCGTCTTATTTTGCTCCCTACTTTGCTATGCCCAGTGATGCCTTGGGTATTCCTGTATATGTATCCATGCCAGTGGGTGATTCTATAGTGGTCGACAAAGTTCATCGTTCCTGTGTAGTAGTATTTGATGGTCTTGAGACCCGTGCTGATCTATTGCTTATAGACATGGTTGATTTTGACGTTATATTGGGGATGGATTGGTTGTCCCCGTATCATGCGATCTTGGATTGTCACGCCAAGACCGTGACCTTGGCTTTACCGGACTTGCCCCGATTGGAGTGGAGAGGGACCCCAGGACATGCCACCCGCAGTGTCATTTCATATGTTAAGGCTCGACGCATGGTCGAGAAAGGGTGTTTAGCTTATTTGGCATATGTTCGTGATTCCAGCACAGAGGTTCCTTCTATTGACTCAGTTCCCATTGTTCGGGAGTTCCCAGAGGTTTTCCCCTCAGACCTGCCGGGTATGCCGCCCGACATGGATATTGATTTTTGTATTGATCTGGCTCCAGGCATGCAGCCCATTTCTATCCCGCCGTATCGTACGGCCCCGCCAGAGTTGAAGGAGTTAAAGGACCAGTTGCAAGATTTGCTAGGGAAGGGTTTCATCAGGCCTAGTGTTTCTCCTTGGGGTGCGCCAGTGTTATTTGTGAAAAAAAAGGATGGATCGATGAGGATGTGCATTGATTACCGGCAATTGAACAAGGTGACGATAAAGAACAAGTATCCATTGCCGAGGATTGATGATTTGTTAGACCAGTTGCAGGGTGCAAAGGTATTTTCAAAGATAGATTTGAGATCGGGTTATCATCAGCTGAGGATTAGGGCGTCTGATGTCCCTAAGACAGCATTTCGCACTCGGTACGGGCATTATGAGTTTTTGGTCATGTCATTTGGGTTGACCAATGCCCCAGCAGCATTCATGGAGTTGATGAACCGAGTGTTCAGACCATATTTAGACATGTTCGTGATAGTTTTCACTGATGATATTCTTGTGTACTCCCGCAGTCAGGAGGAGCACGAGCAGCACCTCAGAGTGGTTCTTCAGACTCTGAAGGATAGCCAGTTGTATGCCAAGTTCTCAAAATGCGAGTTCTGGCTGAGTTCAGTTGCATTTCTGGGTCATGTAGTATCAGCAGAGGGCATTCAGGTAGACCCGAAGAAGATTGAGGCAGTCAAGAATTGGCCTCGACCAGCATCAACTAC
>NW_017682578.1:4380-9665 GCF_001879085.1 Nicotiana attenuata | reverse complement strand
GAAGATTATTTCATCACCAGGATTCTGATTGACGGAGGGTCCAGCCTCAATATTTGTCCATTGGTGACTCTCAGAACATTGGGAAAGAGCCTGCATGAGATCAAGGATGGGGCCATCAACGTCAAAGCTTTTGATGGTTCCCAAAGGTCCACTATTGGGGAAATCAGTTTGTGTCGGCAAATGGGACCGACGTGGTTCGACGTTGATTTTCAGGTGATAGACATCCCAGCATCTTACAACTTGCTATTGGGACGACCTTGGATTCACGCTGCTGGAGCTGTAGCATCAACCCTGCACCAGGCAGTGAAGTTCGAGTGGAATCACCAAGAGGTGATTATTCATGGCGACGGTAGTAATCCCATATACAGTCGCTAGACCATCCCAGTGATTGGAGGTAGAAGGAAGAGAGGCGGGAAAACCTACCATCATATTGAGCGAGTCAACGCCGTAGAGAAGGATAAATGGTGGGATAACAAGATTGAAAGCATATTGAATTGGTGTGGATACGAACTTGGCAAGGGGCTCGGCAAAAACCTCCATGGAATCGCCAAACCCATCAAGCTGAAGAAACACGGTACCACTTTTGGTTTGGGATATGAGTACACCTGGAAAGAGTTTAGTGAAGGGTCGCCACCATGGCGCGGTCCTTACTACCCATTGGAGTATCCGATACCTCGCCTGGAGCAGACTTTCCAGCCAACAGACATCATATATGGGTCAGAAGAAAAGGAAGCGTTGGCGGCAATGAAGAATCTGTTCTTGGAAGACGACAATATGGACTGTTATGTCATTTTCGAGGAGGAAGGGGAGGAAGGCCCTTCCATACAAGCTGTGAGTCGAGGAGCGCACCTCAATAATTGGTCCATCAGAACCAGCAGGGCCCGGAAAGCTTCGAGGTAGCAAGGCTGAACAAAGCACCATACATTATCTTTTACTTTTTCGCTAGTTGATTTTCTTTCCGTATTTTCTTTAAATTTCGAAAAGATCTCCAATGTTCAAAACAACTATGAAATTTATCAAAGCATTTCAGTTTCTTATAAGTCTCGCTCTTATTATTTTTCTATCGTTTTGCTTTATTTACACAGCATTACTATTACTTATCTTGATCAACCGACGATTGTGACTTGCGACGAGACAACGCAACAAATAGATATAGACTCAGAATAGGATGATATACCAGAAGAGGTTGTTAAAGAGGTTAAGGACTTTGAGAATAGGCCTAAGTCTAACTTGGACGAAACTGAGGTTATTAACTTGGGAGATACAGAGAATGTCAAGGAAACGCGCATCAGTGTTCACCTGTCACCGTCAGAAAAGGAAGAGTAGGGTAGTGGAGTATCCAACATGGTTAGCCAACATTGTGCCAGTGCCGAAGAAGGACGGGAGGGTCAGAGTCTGTGTCGACTACCGGGACCTCAACCGGGCCAGTCCGAAAGACGACTTCCCTTGCCGAACATACACATTGTGATTGACAACTGCACCAAGTACGAGCTGCAGTCATTTGTTGATTGTTTTGCCGGGTATCATCAGATATGGATGGACAAAGAAGACACGGAAAAAATGGCTTTCATTATGCCGTGGGGGATGTATTGTTACAAGATGATGCCGTTTGGATTAAAGAATGCTGGGGCCACCTACATGAGGGCCATGACAACTATTTTCCATGACATGATACACAAAGAGATCGAGGAGTATGTAGACGATGTCATCATCAAATCCAAGAAAGCCACTGACCACATGGAATATCTGAGGAAGTTCTTCAATAGATTGAGAAGGTACAATTTGAAACTGAATCCCGCCAAATGTGCATTTGGGGTTCCTACCAGAAAACTGCTTGGGTTCATCGTAAGACGACAAGGAATAGAACTGGATCCGTTAAAGGTTAAGGCCATTGAAGAATTGCCACCGCCAAAGAACAACAAAGAAGTTATGAGTTTCTTGGGGAGACTCAACTACATCAGCCGGTTCATAGCTCAGTCCACTGTCATTTGTGAGCCCATCTTTAAGATGTTGAAGAAGGACACCGCCACCAAATGGACTGATGATTGTCAGAAAGCCTTCGACAGAATCAAGGAATACCTGTCAACGCCGCCAGTTCTGGTTCTGCCCAAACCGGGTAGACCACTATTGCTCTACCTTGCAGTATTGGATGGGGCATTCGGTTGTGTTTTGGGACAACATGATGAAACGGGGAGAAAAGAGCAAGCCATCTACTATCTCAGCAAGAAGTTCACCCCGTACGAGGCCCGATATTCTCTATTAGAGCGCACCTGTTGTGCTATGACTTGGGTAGCTCAAAAGTTGAGGCATTATTTCTTTGCCTATACCACTTACTCATATCGAGAATGGATCCGCTGAAGTATATCTTCCAGAAGCCCATGCCCACGGGCAAGCTAGCCAAGTGGGAAATCCTGCTGAGTGAATTCGACATTGTTTAGGTGACTCAGAAGGCAATTAAAGGACAAGCACTGGCAGATCATCTTGCCGAAAATCCTGTGGACGGAGAATACGAGCCTCTAAAGACGTATTTTCCTAACAAAGAGGTATCTTTCATAGGAGAAGATATCGCAGATTCCTATGATGGCTGGAGAATGTTTTTCGACGGAGCAGCAAACTTCAAAGGAGTTGGCGTAGGAGCAGTTCTAGTATCAGAAACAGGTCAGCATTATCCAGTGTCTGCCAAGCTCCGGTTCCCGTGCACCAACAACATGGCCGAATACGAAGCCTGCATCTTAGGGCTCAAGCTGGCCATTGATATGAACATTCAGGAGTTACTAGTGATCGGGGATTCAAATTTGCTCATACATCAGGTCCAAGAAGAATGGGCAACCAAGAACTCCAAGATAGTCCCTTATCTGCATCATGTACAGGAGTTTAGGAGGAGGTTTACAAAGATAGAATTCCAGCATGTTCCCAGAGTCCAGAATGAGTTTGCTGATGCATTGGCTACCCTATCATCTATGATTCAGCATCCAGATAAGAACTTCATTGATCCTATCCCGGTAAAAATTCATGATCAGCCAGCTTACTGTGCTCAAGTCGAGGAAGAAGCAGATGGAAAACCCTAGTTTCACCATATCAAGGAATATTTGGCAACAGGAGAATATCCAGAACTTGCAAACGCTACTCAGAAGCGCACACTGCGAAGGGTATCCAATCATTTCTTTCACAGCAGAAGAATCCTGTATAGGAGGACTCCCCATTTGGGATTATTATGGTGTGTCGAAGCAAAGGAAGCATCCAGGTTGTTAGAAGAGGTTCATGCAGGGACCTGTGGTCCACATATGAATGGTTTGTCTTAGCAAGGAAGATACTCCGGGCAGGATATTTTTAGATGACTATGAAAACGGACTGCATCCAGTATGTCCGAAAATGCCATCGCTGTCAGATACATATTGACATGACAAAAGTGCCTCCAAACGAGTTTACTGCAACAAGCTCGCCATGGCCGTTCGCCGCTTGGGGAATGGATGTTATCGGACCTATCGAGCCTGCCGTATCAAACGGGCACAGGTTCATTCTAGTGGCAATTGATTATTTCACCAAATGGGTTGAAGCAGCATCACATAAGGCAGTGACCAAGAAAAATGTGGCAGACTTTGTCCGCGACCGCATCGTTTGCCGGTTCGGCATCCTAGAGTCAATCATTACTGATAATGGTTCCAATCTCAACAGTGACCCGATGAAAGCAATGTGTGAAACATTCAAGATTAAACACAAGAATTCTACAGCCTACAGACCTCAGATGAATGAAGCTGTAGAAGCAGTCAATAAGAACATTAAGAAGATACTAAGGAAGATGATAGAGAAACACAAGCAGTGGCACGAAAAGCTATCGTTTGCTCTATTGGGGTACCGTACCACAATTCGCACATCAACCGGAGTAACTCCACATATGTTGGTTGTGGTACAAAGGCAGTCATTCGTGCCGAGGTGGAGATTCCCTCCTTGAGGATCATACAGGAAGTAGAACTTGACGACGCAGAATGGGTAAAAAAGCGCTACGAGCAACTAGCTCTAATAGATGGGAAGAGAATGAATGCAGTTTGCCATGGTCAATTGTATCAGAAAAGGATGTCCAGGGCCTTCAACAAAAGAGTCAAGCCAAGACAATTCACGCCAGGGCAGCTGGTGTTAAAGAAAATTTTCCCGCATCAGGATGAAGCCAAGGGGAAGTTCTCTCCTAATTGGCAGGTCCTGTACATGGTTCACCGGGTTCTAACAGGAGGAGCCCTCATACATGCAGAAATGGACGAAGAAGTCTGGCCAAAGCCAATTAATTCAGATGCAGTCAAGCGTTACTATGTGTAATCTTTATGCTTTCCTATATGATGAAATTTGAACTACGCCTGACCTGATTCCCGTTTAAGAGGGGATATGTAGGCAGCCCTATGGGTTCGGTCACAATTCAATAACATTTTCATTTCCCCCCGCCATTGGAAACTGGGGCAGAATTTTGAGTAGGACCCTCAAAATTCCGAAGTTGATTTTCAGCCAGTCATCGCACACAGCCGTCAGAAGCACCAACCCATTAAACTGGGGCAGAATTTTAAGGAGGACCCTCAAAATTCGGAGCGAGAAAGGTTGCAATGTCTCGAACCGCGTTGCAGTCGTCAGTTCATCTAAAGAGAACTATTTTAAGCTATGTATTTATATTACGCTTTTACTAAATCATGCATGACTATATCAAAATCGCTTTGTTTAGCAACGCTGCCCCAATGAAAACAACGTCGAGCAGGACAAGCGAAGTCTACAGGAAGACGGAGTAACCTTCCCCCTTTACAAAACTCACAATTTTCTTTGGATGCAGGCACCCAAGACATAAAATCATCAGATACGATTGCACACTCATACTTTTTCAGGAATACAACTCTCAGAGTCATCATCTATTTACACGACATCCCCAGCAGCCACAATATTGCAATATCAGCTAAGAAATCTCATTACTATTCACCTTTTGTATTTCTCTGCATTGCATAAGGCTACCATTCTTCCTTCCGAGACTAAGCACTGTCTCCATTTGCATTTTTCTCTGCATTGCATAAGGCTACCATTCTGCCTTCCGAGACTAAGCACTGTCTCCATCTGCATTTTTCTCTACATTGTATAAGGCTACTATTCTGCCTTCTGAGACTAAGCACTGTCTCCATCTGCATTTTCTCTGCATTGCATAAGGCTACCATTCTACCTTCCGAGACTAAGCACTGTCTCCATCTGCATTTTTCTGCATTGCATAAGGCTACTTTCTGCCTTCCGAGACTAAGCACTGTCTCCATCTGCATTTT
>NW_017682578.1:0-757 GCF_001879085.1 Nicotiana attenuata | reverse complement strand
CGCCAACCACGCGACCGCTAACCTGCGCACAGGGAATAACCCACTTGTCGGAAGTCGCTCCCCGATATCTTCCAAATGCTACTGCATGGGGTACCATCACTACGACATCAATAACCCATCCTGAGTTCGAGCTCACTCTCTAGTTACACAAGTCCCTTTATCCTTCGTGGACATCGCTTAAGTGTGTGGCAACAACCTTCCAATTCGATGTTATGTTGTATCCTTATTCATTCAAGCAGCTCCTCCCGTTATACCAAATCTCCAGCCGCATAATATAAATAGTCCATGCTCAAAATTAAATATGTAGACCTCAATCACGAAGTCGCTAAAATTCTCAAGTCATCCTATACTCTCCTTAAGGCGCATAGCCATCCTTCCCCAATGTCCATATACAACCCCGCCACTCTCCCACTTTGGCGGAACTTGCCTTTCCACACTACACTATGTTCTTGATTCTAAAATGTTTTGGGGTGTAAGCACTGCCCAGAGTCCCTTTGAGACTCTTGGGAACTTTGACACACTCCAAATATGAGAAAGTCTTTTGGAAATCTGATCTTGGAAGTTGGTTTATCTCATACTGTTGGACTTTGAGTCTGAATTAGGCTGATTAGATGTAGCTGTAACCGCTGATGTAATTTTTACTTTCTTTCTGATTCATTCGGTCTGTAATAATTTTGTAATAACTATTGGGATGGATTGTGGAAAGGGATGGGGAATGAATGCATGTAAAGGGTAGAAAACATGCCTATAGGGTCTT
>NW_017682577.1:0-9667 GCF_001879085.1 Nicotiana attenuata | reverse complement strand
TTCCTATATGGGAATGAGCAAGTTGCTTTGTGAATATTTAGCTTGCAATGCGAGCATGTAATTTTCTCATACTATTATTGTATCCTTTAATGTTTTGGTACAGTAGATTAGCCACAGATAGTTGTAGCAATATTCTAGAGCAATCATATACTCTGTTGGTATACATGTATACCATATTGGTATCTATATGGTACTAGAAGTCTTTTTTTGCTACTTTACATTTTTTATTGTATTTTTTTAATATTTTATTATTATTTCTATTCTAACTAGTATATATGGAGATTTAGTGGCCGTATATTATGTTTTCTTGCTCCATCACTGGTTGGTGTTACTGCTAATGGTAGAGTATGTACTGATTTTTGTAGGGAAGGAGATCAAGGTTTGCATGACAATCACGTGAAATTAGAAAAGGAACAAGAAATAAAGAAAAAAAAATAAAAATAAAAAAAGTAAAGAAGGAGTCAAATTTGAGTGTAAAATAAGTTATGGTAAAAATAACAATAATACGATTTAGGCAAAAACAAATGAATAAAAGAGAAAAAAAGAAAAAAATAGGAAGAAAAAGAGAAAAAAGAAAAGGAGAAAAGAAAGAAAAAAAAGGAAAAAAAGAAAAGAATCATAGAAATAAAAAAGAATTGGAGAATAACGAAAAAAAATTCCCCCACAAAAACTGATATGGGTAGGAAACGTAATTAGTTTATGAGTAGAAAAACAAATAGATAGGCAAGGGTAAATAGTTTTGTTTTTATGGGTAACTGTGTTAAACTCCCATAATTTAATAGAAGGAAAAAATATTCATCCTTAGAAGCAGAAACCATGATCCAAAAAATTAATTCTTATTTATGTATGACTTCAGTGACTTTGCCTTTATTTATATGTATTTTTATGAATTTTGATTTTTTTTCTTTCAATTCTCTAACAATAAGTTCATGTTTTCATAGAAAGGGATGAAAGAAAGAATAAATCCAAGAGGAAAACAAAGAGACACCAATATGCATGATACTCATTTTATTCTCTTATAGAAAGTAAGAAATAAAAAGCTATATAATAATCTTAAAAGTTAATAGAAAAATGTTCCCGACGGAATTAAGAGGTATTAATATGCATTTTACAAATGAGATTTATAGTCTGGTATGATTTCAAAATTGTAGTATTTTGGATTAATTTTGCCTAATGTTNTGCCGCACGATGTACCATTCCGTGCCGATTTTATTGATTATATGGTGAGGAAAGAGAGTAAAAGCACGAAGGGTGATGCCGTGTACATTTTTATTATATGATTTCTTTGGTGAGGACGAGAGTAAAAGCACGAAGGATGATGCCGTGCATTTATTTAATTCTGATTCTTGTTGATATCTGAGTTATCTTATTTCTTTCGTTTAATTAATGTCTTTCTATTCGGAATTGCTATCTCCCCCACAGCATGCTCCCCTCCCATTTTGACTGGTTATTTCTGTATCTCTCTTCCGCTGTATATATTATATACAGCGGAAGAGAGATACAGAAATAACCAGTCAAAATGGGAGGGGAGCATGCTGTGGGGGAGATAGCAATTCCGAATAGAAAGACATTAATTAAACGAAAGAAATAAGATAACTCAGATATCAACAAGAATCAGAATTAAATAAATGCACGGCATCATCCTTCGTGCTTTTACTCTCGTCCTCACCAAAGCAATCATATACTAAAAATGTGCACGGCATCACCCTTCGTGCTTTTACTCTCTTTCCTCACCATATAATCAATAAAATCGGCACGGAATGGTACATCGTGCGGCAAGGCATCACCCTTCGTGCTCTACACTCTTTCCTCACAATAATCAATAAAATCGGCACGGAATGGTACATCGTGCAGCACGTTTGATTTCCAATCTGAATCTCGGTATCTATTGAAAGAATCAAATCAATGAAGGAAAAGCGGCATCACCCTTCGTGCTTTACACTCTTTCCTCACAATGCAAACAATGCACGCAATCACCCTTCGTGCTTTAACGCTCTTCCTCACCCAAACAACAATCACAAACAATAGGGCAAGGGAATAAATGAAATTGCAATAAAGATCCAGGCAAGGAAACACCATTTCAACAAATAAATTCCGGCAAGGGAACAACATCAATAATATCAACATCCCGGCAAAGGAGATATCAAATAAATCAATAATAGCCCGGCAAGGGTGTCAACATGATAACTTCTTTCCTTTCTCACTTTTACTTCACAATTCACTTCATAACTCGAGCTAATGCTCTAAAGATTCAATTATTGCTTACTCTTTTACAATTCGTTACATAACTTGAGCCAACGCTCCTCAATGTTCATAAGTCACAATTCCTTACACAAACTTTACACAACATAAAGAAACCATCACCAAGGCATGAAAGATACAACAAAGTCATGAAAATCACAGTATAAAGACTCACGGGCATGCCAGACACCAACGTATAGATACTCGTCACCATGCCTATACGTTGTACTCAACAATTAACACTTAACAAATAGGACTCAACTCCTAATCCCTCAAGCTAAGGTTAGACCAAACACTTACCTCGAATTTCCTCGGCCAACTCAATCCTCAAACACCGCCTTTCCTTTCGAATTCGGCTCCAAATCAATTGTATCTATACATAATCGACTTAATAACATCAATATATGCTAAACAATTCAATCCCAATACTTAATTATAGCTTTCTAATCATTCTTCCCAAAAAGTCAAAAATTGACCCCGGGCCCGCTTGGTCGAAACACGAGGTTCGGACCAAAACCCGATCACCCATTCACCCACGAGCCCGAATATATAATTTTTTTTGAAATCCGACCCCAAAACGAGGTCAAATTTTCAAATAATCAAAAAGCCCTAACTCTACCCAAATCCCTAATTTTCTACCCTTAATCTCATGTTTTAGGCCTAGAAATCTAGTGGGTGTTAATGGAAATTGAAGAAAATGAGTCTAAGATTACATACCTATGAATTGGTGGTGAAATCCCCTTTCAAAAATCGCCCAATTTGGAGTTTAGATGAAGAAGTTATGAGTTTTGGTGAAAATCCCGTAATGGCTACTGTTATGGTCTTTTAAAATAACTGGGCGAAATTGGTCATCGCGTTCGCGATAAGCTCATCGCGTTCGTGATGAGTTAGGTCTGACAGACCTTCGCGTTCGCAGAAGATGGCTCGTGTTCGCGGAGCTTTGGCTCCTCAAGCCTACGCGTTCGCGGGCCAGTGGCCGCATTCACGGTGCACAAAATGGTGACCCCTCCCCAGACCTTTACCTTACGCGTTCGCGGGTGCATGGACGTGTTCGCGAAGGGTCTCCCCTCCTCAGCCTCGCGTTCGATTCTCAAGCTTCGTGTTCGCAAAGAAGAAATCTAGCACCTGGGAAATTTGCCTTACGCGTTCGCGAGAGGGACCACGCGAACGCGAAGAGTAAAATCCCTGGGCACTGAACAGCAAGAACCTGCAACTTTTTGAGTTCTAAAAACCTTCCGAAACACATCCGAAATACACCCGAGCCCTCGGGGCTCAAAACCAAACATACCTACTAACTCAATAACATCATACGAACTTATTCGTGCAATCAAATCGCCAAAATAATCTCAACAACAACGAATTAAACCTCAAATCAATGAAATATTTCAAAACTTCTTAAAACATCAAATTTTGCAATTTAGGCTCGAATCATGTCAAACGGATTCCGTTTCTTGCCAAACTTCACAGAATTATCTTAAACCACATATAAGACCTGTACCGGGTGCCGGAACCAAAATACGGGCCCGATACCAACATGTTCTGATCAAAATTCATTTCCAAATCCTTTAAACAATTTCAGAAAATAATTTTCTTTAAAAATTCATTTCTCGGGCTCGGGACCTCGGAATTCGATTCCGGGCATACACCCAAGTCCCATATTTTCCTACGGACCCTTCGGGATGATCACATCACGGGTCCGAGTCCGTTTACCCAAAACGTTGACCGAAGTCAAATTAATTCATTTTATGGTCAAAATTTATCATTTTTCACATATTTTCTCATTTAAGCTTTCCGGCTACGCGCCCGGACTGCGCACGCAAATCGAGGTAACGCTAAAAGAGGTTTTTAAGGCCTCAAAACACAGAATTCAATTTAAAAGCAAGTGATGACCTTTTGGGTCATCACATTCTACACCTCTAAAATAACCGTTCGTCCTCGAACGGACAGAAAAAGGAAGTACCTGAGTCGGGGAAAAGATAGGGATAACGGCTCCGCATATCGGACTCGGACTCCCAGGTTGAGGCCCCAGGAGGCTGACCTCTCCACTGAACACGAATAGAAAGAAAACTCTTCGACCTCAACTGACGAACCTGCCGGTCTAGAATGGCTACCGGCTCCTCCTCATAAGACAAGTCCTTGTCCAACTGGACAGTGCTGAAATCTAACACGTGGGATGGATCGCCGTGATACTTCCGAAGCATGGACACATGAAACACTGGATGCACGACTGATAAGCTCGGCGGCAATGCAAGTCTATAAGCCACCTCTCCCACTCGATCAAGAATCTCAAACGGGCCAATGAACCTAGGGCTAAGCTTGCCCTTCTTCCCAAATCTCATCACGCCCTTCATAGGCGACACTTGAAGCAATACCCGCTCACCGACCATGAAAGCCAAATCTCGAACCTTGCGGTCGGCATAACTCTTTTGCCTGGACTGAGCTGTACGAAGCCTATCCTGAATGATCCTGACCTTGTCCAAGGCATCCTGAACCAAATCTGTACCCAACAACCGAGCCTCTCCCGGCTCAAACCATCCAACCGGAGACCGACACCGCCTACCGTATAAAGCCTCATAAGGAGCCATCTGGATACTCGACTGGCAGCTGTTGTTGTAGGCAAACTCTGCTAAAGGTAAAAACTGATCCCACGAGCCTCCAAAGTCAATGACGCAGGCTCGGAGCATATCCTCCAAAATCTGAATAGTCCGCTCGGACTGCCTGTCCGTCTGAGGATGAAATGCTGTGCTCAACTCAACCCGTGTGCCCAACTCTCGCTGAACTGCTCTCCAAAAACGCGAGGTAAACTACGTACCTCGGTTCGAAATGATAGATACGGGCACACCATGAAGGCGAACAATCTCCCGGATATAGATCTCAGCTAACCTCTCAGAAGAGTAGGAGACTGCCACAGGAATGAAATGTGCTGACTTGGTCAGCCTATCAACAATGACCCATACAGCGTCGAACTTCTTCGGAGCGGAAGTCCAACAACGAAATCCATAGTGATCCGCTCCCACTTCCACTCGGGAAGCTCAATCCTCTGAAATAAACCACCAGGCCTCTGATGCTCGTATTTAACCTGCTGACAATTCAAACACCGAGCCACATATGCAACAATATCCTTCTTCATTCTCCGCCACCAATAATGTTGCCGCAAGTCCTGATACATCTTCGCGTCGCCCGGATGAATAAAGTACCGAGAGCTATGGGCCTCCTCTAAAATCAACTCTCGGAGCCCATCCACATTAGGCACACAAACTCGGCCCTGCAATCTCAAAACTCCATCATCATCTAAGGTAACCTGCTTGGCACCTCCGTGCTGCACCGTGTCTCTAAGGACACACAAATGGGGATCATCATACTGCCGATCATGGATACGCTCCAATAATGAAGAACGGGCGACCGTGCAAGCTAACACACGACTGGGCTCAGAAACATCCAGTCTCACGAACTGATTGGCCAGAGCCTGAACATCCAAAGCAAGCGGTCTCTCACCGACCAAAATATAAGCAAGATTGCCCATACTGGCTGACTTCTTACTCAAAGCATCAGCCACCACATTGACCTTTTCCGGATGATATAAGATGGTGATATCATAATCTTTCAACAACTCCAACCACCTCCTCTGCCTCAAATTCAACTCCTTTTGCTTGGACAAATACTGAAGACATTTGTGATCCGTGAATACCTCACATGTCACGCCATACAGATAATGCCTCCAAATATTCAATGCGTGAACTATGGCTGCCAACTCTAAATCGTGAACCGGATAGTTCTTCTCATGAATCTTCAACTGCCGCGAAGCATAGTCAATGACCTTGCCATCCTGCATCAACACTCCACTAAGCCCAATACGAGAAGCATCACAATAAACTGTATAAGGCCCTGAACCTGTGGGCAAAACCAACATCGGTGCCGTAGTCAGAGCTGTCTTGAGCTTCTGAAAGCTCGCCTCGCACTCATCCAACCATCTGAACTGGGCACCCTTCTAGGTCAACCTGGTCATTGGGGTTGCAATAGATAAAAACCCCTCCACGAACCGACGATAGTAGCCTGCCAATCCCAAGAAACTCTGAATCTCTGTAGCTGATGCTGGTCCAAGCCAATTCTTGACTGCCTCAATCTTCTTCGGATCAACCTGAATACCCTCTGCTGACACCACATGACCCAGGAATGCAACTGAACTCAACCAGAACTCACACTTCGAGAACTTTGCATATAACTGACTATCCCTCAGAGTCTGAAGAACCACTCTAAGGTGCTGCTCGTGCTCCTCCTGGCTGCGGGAATATATCAATATATCATCAATGAAGACTATCACGAACGAATCCAAGTAAGGCCTGAACACTCGGTTCATCAAATCCATAAAAGCTGCTGGGGCATTTGTCAACCCGAATGACATCACCAAGAACTCATAATGCCCGTACCGAGTGCGGAAAGTTGTCTTAGGGACATCGGATGCCCTAATCCTCAACTGATGGTAGCCAGATCTCAAGTCAATCTTTGAAAATACCTTGGCACCTTGAAGCTGATCGAACAAATCATCAATCCTCGGCAGCGGATACTTATTCTTGATTGTAACCTTGTTCAATTGCCGGTAATTAATACACATTCTTATTGACCCATCCTTCTTTTTAACAAACAACACCGGTGCACCCCAAGGCGAAACACTGGGTATAATGAAACCCTTCTCAAGCAAGTCTTGCAACTGCTCCTTCAACTCTTTCAACTCAGGCGGGGCCATACGATACGGCAGGATAGAAATGGGCTGAGTGCCCGGAGCCAAATCAATGCAAAAGTCAATATCCCTATCGGGTGGCATACCCGGCAGGTCTGAAGGGAAACCTCAGGAAACTCACGAACAACGGGCACAGAATCAATAGAAGGGACCTCAGCACTAGAATCACGAACATATGCCAAATAGGCCAAACACCCCTTCTCGACCTTGCTCCGAGCCTTCACATAAGAGATCACACTCAGGGTAGAATGACCAGGAGTCCCTCTCCACTCTAAACGAGGTAAACCCGGTAAGGCTAAGGTCACAGTCTTGACATGACAGTTCAAGATAGCGTGGTAAGGTGATAACCAGTCCATCCCCAATATATCATCGAAATCGACCATGTCTAGAAGAAGTAAATCTACACGAGTCTCAAGAACCCCAATCACAACTATACATGCACGATGGACTCGATCTACCACAATAGAATCACCCACCGGTGTAGACATATAAATAGGAGCACTCAATGGATCACTAGGCATGACCAGATGTGGTGCAAAATAAGATGACACATACGAGTCTGTAGACCCTGGATCAAATATTACTGAAGCATCTCTATCACAAACCAGAACGGTACCTATAATAACTGCATCGGAAGCCTCAGCCTCGGGCCTGTCTGGAAGATCATAACATCGGGGCTGGGCCCCACTACCCTGAACCACATCTCTGGGACGGTCTGCCGCTGGCTAGCCTCCACTTCTAGCGGCCTGAGCTCCACCTCTAGGACCTCTACCTCCACCTCTAGCACCTTTACCCCCACCTCTAGCTAGCTGGGCGGGTTGTGGAACACTCGGTGCCTGAACCATGGCACGGGAACCCTGATACTGAGAGCTGGTCGGTGCTCGAGGGCAAAATCTAGCAATGTGACCCACATCACCACAAGTGTAACAAGCCCTCGGCTGCTGTGGCTGCTGACCTTGACGACCTGAATGACCACCCCGAAAACTCTGAAGCGCCGGTGCAATGATAGGAGCTGGTGGTGCACTGTAGGACTGCTGATCAGAATGCTGTATCTGAGGACCACGGCCACCTGAAGCACCGTGAGAAACCTGGAGTGCCGACTGAAAGGCCTAGGAGGATGGCCTCTACCATACGAATCTCTACCTCCAGACGAGGTACCACTGAATCTGCCTGAATGATGGGGCCTCTTGTCCGACCTATGACCACCCCCCTGTGACAGGACCATCTCCACTCTCCTGGCCACATTGCCCGCCTCCTGGAAAGATATCTCACTCCCAGTCTCTCTAGCCATCTGAAGACGAATCGGCTGAATAAGTCCATCAATGAACCTCCTCACCCTCTCTCTCTCGGTTGGAAGTATGATAAGAGCATGACGAGCCAAATCGAAGAATCTAGTCTCATACTAGGTGACAGTCATGGAACCCTGCTGGAGGCGCTCAAACTGCCTCCGATAGGCCTCTCTTTGAGTGATAGGGAGAAACTTCTCCAGAAATAGCTGCGTGAACTGCTCCCAAGTCAAAGCTGGTGATCCGGCCGGTCTAGCCAAGCAATAATTTCTCCACCAAGTCTTGGCGGATCTAGACAAGCGAAAAGTGGCAAAATCGACCCCATTGGTCTCAACTATCCCCATGTTCCTGAGAACCTCATGACAACTGTCTAGATAATCATGGGGATCCTCAGTAGATGCACCGCTAAAAGTAGTAGTGAAGAGCTTGGTGAACCTTTCCAATCTCCACAAAGCATCGGCAGACATAACTGCTCCATCACCGGCCTGGGCTACCACACCTGACTGAGCTGCTCCAACTGGCTAAACTGCTGGAGTCTGAAACTAGGGAACTACCTACTCCGGAGTGCGAGTAGCAGGAGTCTGGGCTCCTCCTCCAGCCTGAGAGAGGCTGGTGCTACAGGAAGCAAGCCTGCCCGGGTGAATTCTCCATAAGGCCCACTAGACAGACCAGAGCATCCTGAAGAACTGGGGTGGCAATAAACCCCTCTGGGACCTGAGCTGGGCCCACCGGAGCTGCTGGGGCCGGAACCTCATCATCAAAATCAACCTGAGGCTCCGCTGCTGGTGCTGCTGCTCTGGGCTGAGCTCTGCCCCTACCTCGGCCTCTAGCACGGCCTCGTCCTCGCCCTCTGCCCCTCGTGGGAGCTGCTGCTGGGGGCTCGGGCTGCTGGTCAGCGGATGAGGAAGCGCGCCTTCTCAGCATCTGCGAGAGAACATAATAGAAATTCAATCAGCATTGAGAAACCAAACCGCACGACAGGAGAGAAAAGATATGGAATTTTCCTAACTCTGTAGCCTCTGGGGGATAAATACAGACGTCTCCATACCGATCCCTCAAACTCTACTAAGCTTGTCTGTGAACTGTGAGACCCATGTAACCTAGAGCTCTGATACCAACTTGTCACGACCCGGATTTCCACCCTCGGGAGTCGTGATGGCGCCTACTAGTACGAGCTAGGCAAGCCAATTAATTTCACAATATACCCTTTTTACTCAGTTTATATTCATTAGCAGTTTTAATAATAATAATAATAATAATAATAATAATAATAATAATAATAATAATAATAATATAATAATAATAATAATAATATTTAAACAGCGAAATTTAACATAAGCGGAAGAAAGAAGCCATAAGCTATCTGAACATGAATCTCTAATACAACTGTTTGAACCTCGAC
>NW_017682576.1:6296-9668 GCF_001879085.1 Nicotiana attenuata | reverse complement strand
TCAGGAAAAGTGACTTAGCATTTCATAACAGTGAATAAACACAGGACTGAGATCAATGATTATACAAATCATGCTATCACGATGACATTCATCCTCTAAGGATGCTACAGATCGGCACAAGGCCCCAAACACGGCAATAAGCCCAGATATATTTAATACAGGGTGCGTATCAGTCGCTAATATAGAAACATTCTTGTTCGGGATGGACCAAGTCACAATCCCCAGTCATAACCAATCCCACACCTGCCATGGGGTGCGAGTCACGCCCTACAATAGCGTCACAATGTGATAAGCCGGGGTTTCAAACCCTCAGGCCATCATATACACCAACTACTCACCTCTAACCGGCCGTAGACTGGTACGCAATGCCTTTTCCCTTTGCATCGACCTCCTCGCGCGTCGAGTCTAGTCAAAATCACAACGAATACATAAATATGGGTTAAAGATACATAACCCAATCAAAAATACTCGAAAAGTACTAAAATTCACGAAGTTGGTAAAACCCGAGCCCCGGGCCCACTTCTCGAAAAATTCCGAAAATCACGCCAACGGATTCCTCGTCTCGCCACGAGTCCGTACATATAAAGTTTACCTAAAACGGAGCTCAAATGGCCTTTCAAATCCTAAAAGTTTGTTTTCAAAAACCAAGCCCTAGTTCTTCACAATTTCTACCCACTTTCATGAATTTGAGTATTGATTCTTCCATAAAATGGTGTTTTCTAGTCAACAGACTTACCTCAAATCAGTACCCATTGAAATCCCTGTCAGAATCGATCAAAAAGCTCTCAAGGCGGTGTAAAAATATTTTCTTATCTTCTGAAATTCGCGAACACTGATTCATTAAAACCCTTCAGCAATTTTCGCTTCTGCGGTCCCGTAACCGCTTATGCGGGACCGCTTCTGCGGCCATATGACCGCTTATGCGGTTTTTCATTAAATCCTTGGCCTTCCGCTTTTGCGCCCAACCATCCGCTTCTGCGGATCTCACCATTCCGCTTCTGCAGCCTCGTTTTCGCCTATGCGGACACGCTGAAGCGATACCCCGTCCGCTTTTGCGGAATTACCCCGGTCCTCATGGACCGCTTATGCAATCTCTTAGCCGCATCTGCGGAACCGCTTCTGCGGCTCCTTTTCCGCAGATGCGAAAATACCAGAAGCCAGGTGCACCAGACCTGCAACAAACATCAAGATTCTCCGTTTAACCACCCAAAATCACTCCGAGGCCCCCGGGACCTCAACCAATTGCACCAACACACCCCAAGACCTTATTCAAACTTGTTCCAATCATCAAAACACTATCGTTAACATCAAAATCATCGAATTACCACGGATTCAAGCCTAAGTTAAACTAAAACTTCCGAAACTTGCATTTGATCTAAAACCCGACCTAAACACCTCCGAATGATCTGAAACTTTGCACGCATATCCAAAATCACCTAACGGAGCTACTGCAACTCTCGGAATTCCATTCCGACCCTCGGATCAAAATCTCACCTACCATCCGGAATTCGCCAAAATCCAACCTTAGCCAATTCAAGCCTAATTCTACACCGGACCTCCAAATTCAATTCCGATTGCGCTCCTAAGTCACAAATCATCCCCCGAAACTAGTCGAATCATCGGAAATCCATTCCGAGCCTTCTAACTCATAAGTCAACATTCGGTTGACTTTTCCAAACTAACCTTCTCATAAAGAGACTTATTGTCTCATTTCTAACCGAACTCTAACCAAATTACTTCAAATTACTCTAAACACATATAATGAAACATATAGAAGCAATAACGGGAAAACGGGGCGGTAACTCCCGTAACGACGGGTCGGGTCGTTACATCCTCCCCAACTTAAACAAACGCTCGTCCTCGAGCGTATCCAGAGTTGTTCTAGAAGCCAACCAACAGCTGAACGATCTTACCAATCATATACCCGGGGTGATCCCACGTCACCCTATCTCGCATAGGTCCGATAACACAACATGGCTGAAATTTTCACAATCCATCTAGTCCATAAACCATAGAACCATACTGCACTTTCCGAAATCATACACAAGATCAAAACCTCACATCTATATTCAAAATAAGCCTAAACCAGCTGTAATAACCCATACTTGCACCCTCATGTGAAAAACATATGATATACCGCCTAAACCAACCACTCGGAACTATAACTTCTATTCACAGCAGTTGTCCCCAGCAACCAATTACCGGCAGAGAACCTCTCACTAGCTAAAGCCTTATTCCAACACTCTCATATACTGCCAACGATGAATGAAACACGCTATAAACCGTAATCATCTCTCAGATCAACCATTCATGAATCCACTTCCCTTGACTGATATCACAACAGATTTTCGGGTCAAACCTCGATATTATCTTCCTAACAAGGTGAGATCAAACCTGTCCGTATGCATTAATGAACCCAACACTCCATTTTTACCGAGCGACACGCAATTACTCTTCCCGCTCGACCTCCACTATGAATCCCCTAATAGAACTGCACCATTGTGTGCCCATAACCAGCAAATCATACGCCTCACAGCACAGAAAAGTAACTCCTAGATCTCCTCAGCCCACTAACAAGTTCAATAACGATTGAATTAACCTGTCCCTCAACAATACAACTTGGGACTAACCAAGCTAACTCAAGCTACATACGTAACCACGCTGGCCTGCCAACGAACTCAATACTAAGAAGTCCGAATCTGCTCCTTCCACTACTATAACCCCTGCCAGAGCCGTACGATACGGTGTCCGGCACCAATTAAGTACCGAAATCCACAATCTCACCCGGCGATATGTCCGGCCACAAGAAATGCATCTGAACAGTCCCTCAATACTGGAACTGAATTAATGGTAGAAGCCTCTGCACTGGCATCCGCCACGAAGGCCCAATCAAGAACATCAATCCTTTCCAGCCATCCGCTGGTCCTTGAAATATAAACCATTCTACTAGAACATAGTCTAATGCACCTTGCCACGCAGCCTGTGGCATTTTCCGACATAGCCCATAATGCAATCGTTCAAAATCTTCCAACACTAAGAGAACCAGTCTGAATTCCAACATCACAACATAGCCTGTACATCAGAACTCCATATAACACACAAATCATCATACCTGGTCCCAGCTTCCACCGTGCGAATACATGCACACATTTGATACTCCTTCATTCCACGACAGATACTCGATATTTACCTGTGCTACCGAGAAAACTCGAATACCACCAGTGGACCCAACAAGAACATGCCGCACTACTGCCGAAATATAATCAGTTTAATCACATTATCTTTTTCTGAGACATGTACTCTCATCAAATCACTTCCACTTAGCAGTATCTTTTTCCCCAATCATCCGAAGATCATTTATCTAATCACTTA
>NW_017682576.1:0-5208 GCF_001879085.1 Nicotiana attenuata | reverse complement strand
AATAAATTAAGAATAAAGAAAATAAATGCCTTGCGAATTATCAAACCTTATCATCAAGTACAAAGCTACTATCTGAAAGCTCAAGGAAGAACATTTTGCTACTGATATTTTGATGATACAATTTGTATGGATTCTTTCTCACACCATTATCATCAGCATATATATATATATATATATATATATATATATATATATATATATATATATATATATATATATATATATATCAGTTTGTCCCCTGAAAAACTTTGAAAATATCAAAGTTAGAAGTTAGTCCTGAACTTAGACTTTCAAGTTGAAAAGTTAAGGACACTTGGTCCTGAAGTTTGAGTTTCAAGTTCAAAAGTTAAGGACACTTGGTCCTGAAGTTTGAGTTTCAAGTTCAAAAGTTAAGGATACATGGTCCTAAACTTAGACTTACAAGTTCAAAAGTTCAGGACACTTTGTCTGTAACGACCCGACTGGTCGTTTTGAGCTCTAGCACGTCGTTCAGCGATTTGAGGCCCTGCGTAGCTTCACTTCAGGTATTATCACTTGTACGCATGGTCGGAATTGAATTCCGGGAAGTTCAGAGTTGATTTGGAAAGAGAATTCCCGTTTTGAAAGCTTTAAGTTGGAAGAATTGACTAAGATTGGATTTTTGAGTAAACGGCCTCAGAATCGGGATTCGAAGGTTCCAACAGGTTCGTATGATGATTTCGGACTTGGGCGTATGTCCGGATCGGGTTTTGGACGACCCGGGAACGTTTCAACACCTATTGTGGAAGTTGGCATTTTTGAAAGAATTTCATAAGTTTGGGTTTGTCACGACCCCAAACCCGGTCGTGATGGCGCCCAACACTAATGCTAGGCCAGCCCGACCATTTACTCTCTCAACCCGAGCACAGAGCTCAAAACCAATTAATCAGATACTTAAAATCAAATATTAATACTCATAGTTGAAATACTCAATTAAAACAATACGAAATACTGACATAAACTGTAACTCCCAAAGACCTGGGATCATGAGTCTAGAGCCTCTAACTAATACAGAGTCAAGAATCCTCAAAATAAGTATGTTCTAAAGTACGGAAATAATAAAGGGATAAGAGAGGAGTCGGGTCCTGCGGACGTCATAGCAGCTACCTCGACCACTCCTGGAACTCTGGAAATCAGCGGCTAGCTCAACTAAGCTCCCGAAGTACCTGAATCTGCACACAAGGCGCATGGAGTAGGGGGTGAGTACTACCAACTCAGTGAGTAATAAGCATATAAAATGTCTGAAGATAAGAAATCCACGAAATGCCACAAAGTAAAGCTAAAACTAACAGTCCAACACCTAACTACGAACCAACAGCAAAACAACTTCAAATATATCAGTCAAGTATAATGTAAGGATGCAATGCAATGCACATGACCGCTACGGCGCGTAGCCCGATCCATTTAACGTCGACGGCGCTCACTGGGGGTGTGTACAGACTCCGGAGGGGCTCCTTCAGCCCAAGCGCAATATAATCATACCATTCGCTGCAGCGTGCATCCCGATCCATACTCAGTCCACAACATGCATATGAGTCACGTAACAGATTCAATTAATTTCCCAATTTCCAATTTATTAAGAAGAATATACTTTAGATATTTAACTTCAGGAAAAGTGACTTAGCATTTCATAGCAGTGATTAAACACAGGACTGAGATCAATGATTATACAAAGCATGCTATCACAATGACATTCATCCTCTAAGGATGCTACAGATCGGCACAAGGCTCCAAACACGGCAATAAGCCCAGATATATTCAATACAGGGTGTGTATCAGTCGCCAATATAGAAACATTCTTGTTTGGGATGGACCAAGTCACAATTCCCAGTCATAACCAATCCCGCACCTGCCATGGGGTGCGAGTCACGCCCTAAAATAGCGTCACAATGTGATAAGCCGGGGTTTCAAACCCTCAGGCCATCATATACACCAACTACTCACCTCTATCCGGCCGTAGAAGGGTCCGAAATGCCTTTTCCTTTCGTATCGACCTCCTCGCGTGTCGAATCTAGTCAAAATTACAAAATACATAAATATGGGGTAAAGAAACATAACCCAATCAAAAATACTCGAAAAGTACTACAATTCACGAAGTTGGCAAAACCCGAACCCCGGGCCCACTTCTCGAAAAATTCCGAAAATTACACCAACGGATTCCTCGTCTCGCCACGAGTCCATGCATATAAAGTTTACCAAAATCTGAGCTCGTTTGACTCTCCAAATTCCATTTTTTTACATCACAGCCTTCCAAGCCCTAGCTTGACCCGTTTTTGATGAAATTCTACTGATTTCTATGATAAATGTACCATAAACTCGAGTAATTAGGCCAAGAGACTTACCTCCAAGTGATTCTCATTAAAAACCCTCGAATTTCCTTGATCAAAGCTCTTGAGAACGTCAACAATGGAGGAAAAATATGAAAGGATCGCGGATGAAATATTATTTTAAAACCCTTCTGTCGCTCAGTCCAGTTTTCGCTTCTGCGGTCCCGCTTTTGCTTATGCGGGACCGCTTCTGCGGCCACATTTCCGCTTTTGCGATCTTCACTTAGAAACCCGGACTTCGCTTATGCGACGCGAAGTCCGTTTCTGCGGTTCCCTCAAAACCGCTCCTGCGGTACAGTGTCCGCTTATGCGGACCCGCTGGTGCGAGCCACCTTCCGCTTCTGCGGAATTTCCCTAGCCGGCCAACGACCGCTTTTGTGACCACGTACCCGCTTCAGCGGTACCGCTTCTGCGGTCCATTTCCGCAGAAGCGGAGACACCAGATGACAGCAAAATCTGACCTGCAATACACCTCAAAATTCTCGTTTAGCCACCCGAATTCACCCCGAGGCCCTCGGGACCTCAACCAAATGCACAGATATGTTCTATTACTTCATTCAAACTTGCTCGTAACATAAAAACACTATCATAAACACCAAAATCATCGAATTACCACGGATTCAAGCCTAAGTTAAACTAAAACTTCCGAAACTTGCATTTGATCTAAACCCCGACCTAAACACCTCCGAATGATCTGAAACTTTGCACACATATCCAAAATCACCTAATGGAGCTACTGCAACTCTCAAAAATTCCATTCCGACCCTCGGATCAAAATCTCACCTACCATCCGGGATTCGCCAAAATCCAACCTTAGCCAATTCAAGCCTAATTCTACACCGGACCTCCGAATTCAATTCCGATTGCGCTCCTAAGTCACAAATCATCCCCCGAAACTAGTCGAATCATCGGAAATCCATTCTGAGCCTTCTAACTCACAAGTCAACATTCGGTTGACTTTCCAAACTAACCTTCTCATAAAGAGACTTATTGTCTCATTTCTAACCGAACTCTATCCGAATTACTTCAAATTCTCCAAACACATATAATGAAACATATAGAAGCATAAAATGGGGAAAACGGGGCGGTAACTCCCGTGATGACGGGTCGGGTCGTCACAAGCAACAACAGTGATATCACAGCTTCATGGTAGTCCCAGCTACCAAACAGTCCTGAACTACACTGACCTGATTCCTTTTTAGCCAAGGATATGTAGGCAACCTCAGAAGCAGGGTGCGGTCAAATCTTTCAAAAATGCTTCCCACGGAGTATTCGAACGGGTAAAAATCGCTCGTATCCGCTCACTTTATCTTTGCACGAAAACTCTTCGTGTTTCCGAGCAAAGAGGGGCAGCTGTGAGCACGTGATTTTTTCCCTATATGAATTACTCCCATAAATTCAAGAAAATAGGTTTCTTTTCATTATTTTGCAATTTTGTGGTTTTTCGTGGCATTTCTTGTTAATTGTTTGCATTTTGGCTGTGCATTTTAATTAATGAAAAATACAAAATATATGTGCATTTGCATTTAGGGTCCCGTTTTATATTTTTAGGTTAATTAGTTAAACAATTGTTGCAAAATATGAAAGAAAATAACAAAAATAGTTTATTTTGCATTTTGGCCTTTTAATTTTCGAATTTTATAGTTTTCTTTTAATTTAGGACTTAGTTAATTTTGGAGAATGCAATTAGTTATTAATTTTGTTTTAGAGTTAAATTAGGTTTTTATTTTGTATCTAACAAAATCTGAAAAAAAAAGAAAAAAAAAAGAGAAAAAGAAAAGAAAAATGAAAAGAAAATGGTTGTCTTTAATAAAAGATCAAATTGTTTGGGCAAATTCTTTAAAAATTCCCAAGCCCAATTGCCTTAACAGTGTTACCCGTCCAAATACCCAGCCCATTTTCCCCCAGGTCCTGACCCGTCTCCCCCTCAAGCCAAACGACCCCGTTTAATCTAGTTTAGATCTGAGCCGTCGAGGATCTTTGATCCAACGACTCTGAACTAGGGGGTCATAATATAAAACGGTCCAAACGCCCCCCCTACCCCCCCATCTCTCGTCTCTCTCACCCTAGAGACCCCCCCATTAGCACCGCCCTGAGCCACCGCCTGCCGCCCGCCGAAAATTGCCTACGGCGGCGGCCGGCGTCCAATCCCCGTGAAATTTACACCCTCGCTCCTCCTCCACCTCCCCATCCTAGATCCTCACTCCGTTTCTCCCAAATCCCACTGTATCGCCTCAAATCCTGGAAACCCTAGCGCCGCCTAAACTTTCTCCGGTGGCGGTAATGACCCCAAACCCCACCAAAATAACACCCCTGAACCTCCTTTTCCCCCTCATTCCAAAGCCCTAACTCACTTCCTTCGAAACTCAACAGAACTTCTCGAATCTGGATTTAAAGAGACAACCCCAGTTCCACAAATCCAAATCCAACGGGGTTTTTGACGGTTCTAGGCTATAATGGCCTTTAATCTTGTGTTTTCACACGAAAACACACGATTAAAGGCTGTTCTTGTCAAGAAAGTAGAAGGAGGTTTTCACGCTGTTTCAAGTCTGTCCGTGCCTTTAGGTATTTCTCTGGTTTTCTTTACTTTTTCTTTCATTTTTTCTTCTTTTATTGTCTTCTTCTTCTTCTTCTTCTTCTTCTGGACTTCTTTTTTGCTTTCCCAGTGTCTTTAAAGTCGTCCTTTTCATATGCATAATTAGTTTTAAGAAGCTTTCATTTTTAGTTAATTGGTTTAAATAGTCTGTTTATTAGTTAGTTTCAATATTCAGTAATGTTAGTTCAATAATTGGATAAAGAAAAAAAGAGGCTCGAATTGCTTATATTTCTGCTTGTTTTTTAATTCAGAAACATTGGTTTGAAT
>NW_017682575.1:0-9668 GCF_001879085.1 Nicotiana attenuata | reverse complement strand
CAAACGGCGCCGATAGACAACTATATACCCAAAACTGAAAGCCGACAAGGCCACACACTATCCAACTGTACATAACTGTCTACAGACCTCTAATAGAAATACAGCTGTACAAAGATAGGACTGAGCCACGTCATACCCATATATCTATATATATAAATATATCATACAAAAATCAAAAGCAGCATCAGATCAAGTGGAGCACGCCAACTCTCGCTGATCAAGGATCCTAAGAAGGGGGACCGTCGACTTGCCTACCTGCACCTGCAGGCATGAAATGCAGGCCCCGGGAAATAGGGCGTCAGTACAAATAATGTACTGAGTATGTAAGGCATAAAATTCAGTACATAAAAGACATCGATGAAACATGGAATAAAGAAATCTATTTGTAAGTCTGAATAACCTTATAAATTCCGAAACATTATAATGTCATGTACGTGCATATAAATGCCGTGTCATGCATAGGTATAGTTATACGTAATTCCATCAAGCCTCTGAGGGCATCCCATCATATCGTCTCGGCCACTGTGGGCAACATCATCAACATATACCAACTGACCAGGTGGTGGTGCGTATATAACACCGTAACCTTTTCCCATATCCCATATATATATACATATAAATACGCGTATATAATGCCATCTAGTCATGGGTAAATGTACGTGTATAAATGAATGAAATTTATGAAAATATGTTAATAATCTCAATATTCCTTTCGGATAAACCTTATAAACTGTGTATTATTTTAAGACCCATGAACAGAAGATGTAATAATATGTCACATGGGGAATAAAGGACACAGGGACGCCTAGTATTTTTATGAATAGAGTCGTTTATGAAATCTATGTATTCGCTCATTTCTTCTGTATAATTTGGACCATGCCATAAAGAAAAAAGGGATAGCCTTAACATACTTGGAGTAGGGAAAATTCGCATGATATTCTTGTAAAATATTGCACCGTACTCCTTTATAACCACAAAATTCTTACGTTGCTAGGCTTCTAAAATTTCTCGTTGTTAAGTGTTGAGAATCAGAAATTTGTTGAAACTTTTGTAAGATGGAAACCTCCTGTTTATAAAACTTCCTAACTTATCAATTCATTCCAATGTCCTAATGGTAGGAGATAGACTAAAATTATGATTTTGGTGTTATTGATTGTAGGGATGGTATAAAAATGAAGTGTCCTTTGTTTGTTGATCTTGATTGCCACCTAATCAAGAAGACTAAGGAGTCATTTGCCTTAGGTTGTGGACAGTTGCCACGTTTTTGGAGGGGTGGGGTGAGAATTATTAATCTTTATTTTATTAGGTAATTAGGTAATGTCCCGTTACCCGGTAATTAACCAATTACCCGCATAATTAAAAATTATCTCAAATTACTTAAAATTCTATTTATTTTTAATATACTTAATACATCATACTACCGTGGTCATATGGTTCCTTGCGTGGTACTAGTCCATAATTATCGGGTATTATCGCTCGACACGTAATTTATCCCAAATCAGCCACCTTCAACGAAACTCGTTTTCTTTAATTTGTGTACTCTATATCCTTCATGACACTTACTTATCGCTTGTTATAAATAGCATAAATACGTTAACCTCAAGCTAATCTCATCCCTGAGTCTACGTCGGTTAATTGAAGACGAGACTTTAACGTATGAAAACGCGAGATGTAATAACTTCGAGATTTTTCACCATTTTCATCATTTTTTAGCTTAGACTTTGGGGATTTTGAGAGGGATTTCGAAGTAATCACTGAGGTAAGTCCCTTGAGCCTACCTAACTTCAATAATGGTGTTTCCCCACTGATTTTACACCTAGTTGGTGAGTTTTTGAGGTGAGATTTGGGAGATTAGGGCTTGAAGAATTGTAGAGTAATTTTTGGGGTTTTGCAAGGGCAAATGATGTCGGATTTTGATACATTTAGTATGTTTAGACTCGTGAGTGAATGGGCTTTCGGATTTTGTGACTTTTGTCAGATTTTGAGACGTGGGCCCGAGGGCCGAGTTTGAGTCGATTTTGGATTTTTACTCTAATTTGGTAGTTTTCTTGTTGAATTGATCTCTTTAGCCTATATTGATTGTAATGTATTACTTGTGGCTAGATTCGGGACGTTTGGAGGCCGATTTGAGAGGCAAAAGCATTGCGGAGTAGAGATTTGCTTGGTTCGAGGTAAGTAACGCTTTCAAACTTAGTTCTGAGGGTTTGACAACCCCAAATTATGTGTTATGTGATTGGTATTGAAGTGAGGCACATGCCAAGTGCTGGGCGTACGGACGTGCACCGTGAGAATTGTGACCTGGTTGGTTCCTTGGCATTGTATAGTGACTCTATCTTGTTGATATTCGTGTTTTCACCATGTGATAAATTAATTGAGCTGTAAATCATGCTAGATAGCATGTTAGGCTTTATGTCGGTACTGTTAGGACCCTTAGTGGTCGTTTCTTGCTGTCATCTCACTATTTTCATTGATATTCCGTACTCAGTCTTGTTCATGCATTTTTAAATCATATCTCAGTCTCAGTTATTTGTTGATACATCATACCATTGTTTCGTGTTAGTTTTCATGACATTGTTAGCCTGTGGGTGAGACGGGAGAGGTTGATGACTGAGTGAGGCTGAGAGCCTGATTATGAGTGACAATTATGGGATCGGGCTGCACGGCACAGTGATTTTATTGATGTTATGATAGTGCATGGGCTGTAGGAGCCCCTCCAAAGTCTGTAACACACCCCTAGTGAGCGCGGTTGATATTATTAAGGGATGGATCTTCCCTGGACATGGATCTTGTCCAAAGTACTTGATACCTGGAGATGGATCTTCTCCATAGGTCTGGATGGCCTTCCTCGGTACTGGGTGACTTATAGTCAATGATGTATATGTTCCAGGATGGATCTTCCCTGGGCCGTATGGGCCATATACAGTACCGAATGGTTGAGCATTTGAAAGTGTGAGCACTTGAGGCTGACGACATGGTGCATCACATACAGCATGTGCATTGGCATGTAGATATAGCAAAGTTATATTCTTTATACTGTTCAAATCTGCTTTACTTTACTGTTTTGAGCCATTTATTTAATTTGAAAGCATGCCTACGTTTCTGCATAGTTATTTCTATTTTATCTGTACTGGTTGAGTTCGTCACTACCTTTCAGTCCAATGTTTGGACTCGTTACTTACTGAGTTGGTATACTCACGTTACTCCATGCACCTCGTGTGCAGATCCAGGCGACTCTGTTCATGGAAACGGTTGCTGATTGAGACCCCTGAGTTTGGAGACTATCGAGGTAGCTGCACAGCATTCGCAAGCCTTGACTCTCCTTCTTTATCATTAGTTGTGTTTTCAGTTATTTCTCTAGACAATGTAGTGGATTGTATTCTGAATAGACGCTCATGTACTCAGTGACACCCCGATTTTGGCTGGATTGTACCGCACTTTGGGATTTATTATATTTTCAAAAGAGTTTCTTTAATGCTAACTGCTTTGGTCATATTTTAAAGTTATTTTGTTGTGTTAAGTTGTAGAGTTAAGGCCGACCTGATTCCACGATAGGCGCCATCACGACGATTGATTTTGGGTCGTGACACATTCTCTCCCACTTAAACTACGTTCGTCCTCGAACGTGCTAAGAACTGCTATGGAGCTGTCCGAAATCACTGTTTAACACCTCGTGCACCTACCCATTCTACCACAAGCCAGTTGAGCACATTTGATCAAGCAAATCTAAAGATTCCCCCTTTTTTAAGTCAAATTAGCCTTAGAAGCCAAATTCTAAAATCCGAAATTTTCCACCAGGCCCGCTTTCAACATAAGAACACCGTATCAGTCACTACACACTGTACCAAAATATGATTGCATACCTTTGCTGAATTCACACCATGCACCGCATAATTCACGTGACCATAATATCGTTCTCTGATGCCAATAGCCGAAATTGCACGAATCCAATGCCCACAACGCACCTAATGACACATATAAGTCGTGTTCTAACTCCTGCAATACCGCCACGGTGGAAGAGATGTATAGAAATTCATAACCAACTGCCAAATCAACAAATCGTTGAGTCTCTCCTCTTGACAAGAACCATTACCTTATTATGAACGAAATAACAATATTCGCTCTTTAATATGCTTCATATAAATTCGATCGCACTGATCCGAGGTGCAATAATCGTGTCTCCCCCAGTACAAGCTGCTCAGGTAATATGCCACCTCAGACACTGCCAAAAGTCTCATATGATGCCACAACATGCCAACAAGCTACAAACTCGAAGGCGGTACATAAGGAAAATGAACTTTGGGAAGAACTACTCACCTACGTAACAAATTAAACAACCAAAAGGATTTTATGAACCTTCCTCAGAAAATGAGAAACAAAACACGCAAGAATAGATATAGGGAACTGTACTCAACTATCACGACCTAATTCTATTTCAAGCCGTGATGGCACCCAGCACCGTTGTTAGGCAAGCCAACACTGAACTATCTAGTGATTTCCATTTTTTATTAAGTTATTCATACAACTCACTTTTCTTAAATTTAAAGGATTTAATAAATAACGGATTTTTAAAGCAAACAAAAACGAAACTAACTAAATGAAGTCATAATTGTAGAAATACAACCTAAAGATTATAAGTCTTCTAGTGTGTGTCAAGACCCGGTGTCAAGAGTTATGATCATTCTAGTAGAATATACAAAAGAATACTAGTCTACTGTCTGAAATGTAATAGACAGAAAAATATAACAAAAGGAAGACTTCGGCTGCTGCAGTACGGCTCGGAAGGGCAGCTCACCGTGTAGTCTCGAAGCGGGGGTCAAATATGCACGTCGGATTGGTAACCAGATGTACCTGCCTCAGATCCTATACAATTAAGTATAGAAGTGTAGCATGAGTACATAAACAATATGTACCCAGTAAGTATCCAGTCTAACCTTGAAGAAGTAGTGACGAGGGGTCGACTTTGACACTTACTATGGGCTAACAATAATATATTAAAAATGTTATACTAAGCATGGATTTCACAAATAATACTGAAAGCTCAAAACAGGAAATAATAAATTCCTCTTTCACAAATATTAAATCCCAAGTTCAGTTTTATCATTTAACAGCTTGCATTTCAAGACATTTAAGCAATATCAATTATGAAGAGTTCCAAAGAATTATCATGCGCAAATTATGCCGAGGTCGTACGGTCCGATCCAACATAGTATTTAAACTGTGCACTGTCGAGGGTCGAACGACACGAACCATAGATGCATCTATCTGCTACCGAGGCGTTCGGCCCGCTCCACAAATAGAAAACATTTCAAATAAAACACATATTCTCATATATATTCAAGTGTCTCATTCATAACTTCAAGTAAGTAAATTTTACCTTTTACGATTCTTTTATCAACCTCCAATATGACTTAAGCAATTAAATCAACAAGTAGGGATGCAAACATTTCATATAAAGCATCGTACGATTCCTGGACTACCCAGACAATAGCATAATAATAGCTACGTACGGACTCTCGTCACCTTGTACGTATGTAGCCCCTCACAAATAGGTACATGTCGCGCCCCCTTTTTTCCCTCCTCGCAGGGAGAAGTCCGGGTTCTGACATTTCATGGGGGTAATAACTCATTTCCTTTTGGGAATGTGGGTTTTGAAGAGTCGCCACCTAACGGATTATGGTGCGTTAGGTCACCTAGAGCGATTAACTCTTAGACTAGTTTGCACTACCAGAGGTTTAGGGTAAGGTCTCGAAATAACCTTGAGGGGAAGGTGTTAGGCACCTCTCTCAGTCCACAACGGTGGGTCCCGGCCGAACTTATACATATGAATTAGTCCTTTAAACAAATAAATAGTTTAGACACATACTTGCAAATAAAGGCATGTTTTAGGCATTTGTATGACTCAAACAAGGAGACAAAAAAACAAGAGATTTGAACAAGTTGCATATATAGAGAAAAAGTAAAGTTTAAACATCGGGAATTGGGAAAGAGGGGTCCTAGGTTGGTTAGCCTACAGGATCGCCCCACACAATGCCCGGTAATCACTCCTCAACGAGGGGCTACACGTGACATTAGCGCGTAGTCATCATATCCCTTTCTACCCAATTCCCTCCCCTTGGTCATAGCCTAAAGCGTTCTAGCAACCTTGAAAATGTCCTATGCGTGCACTACCCGTCCCTTCCTTGTGGCCCTGGAGGTATTTAGGACCTATATTTTTGGACAGTTCTAGACCACCCTAAGGTTTTAAAGGGATAAAAGTCTAGGCGTCAATCAAGAACAGTTAGAACTGCATTTAAAGGGAACTAATTACAGGCTAACAGTCATCTCCACAAATATAGCAAGTAAATGCACGTCGTCAAACATCAGTCAGGTATTTTAAGAGAAAATCCTAGGACAAGATATCTAGGTGAGCAGGGGTTATACAGTATTGAACTAGGACAAAGTGTCGAAACCCGATTTAGCTTGCCTACTGATTTTGACCTATTAAATCTGAACAGTTTTAAATAACAAAGCAGAGTTTCAGAGTTGCGGAATTTAAATCGCCCTATAGGCTTACCTAAACGCAGAACAGTGATATCCTATGAGCATGATATCTACATTGATGCAGTAAAACAGTGAACTATTTTTAAATGGACACGAGAGATCCTATAGACATGCTTTCTAGCGGTAGTAAATTAAGGCTTGTTTGAAAACTCATTTAAAGAAGCGGACACTTGACTAAACCAATTCAGAATGAACTAACAAGAATTAAACTGATTTGTTTAACTAAAATGATTTTAAGTCCTATAGGCATGATTTCTATTTGAACTGATTTTAACTTCTATAGGCATGGCATCTAATTATTAAGAGCTGACTTAGATCCCTACAGGCATGATTTCTAAGGAAGCGAGTTTGAATACATGACGTAACAAAACATGAACTTCAATTACTTTACACCCTATAGGCATGATATCTAATTATAAGGCCATTTAGATCCTATAGGCATGGTTTCTAATATTGTAAAGCAAACATAGCAAACACATTCGAATTAAAAAAAACCTATAGGCATGGTATCTACCCAATTTACCCAACATGATATGTAACTACTCAGCCCTTTTCACTAATCAACCCAATGTTGTTTACAAATAATTATTACAGACTAGTTGAATAAATTACATAAACAAATAAAGAAAAAGAAGAAGTTAACAATAGGGAGCCTTAAACAGGCCCAAATGACTTCCAAAGACTCCAATAGCCTTAAATGCCAAAGTTCCATAGACAGTATCATGTCTAGGTGTGTCAGAGTTCCCTAAGGACCTCAAGGATCCCGGCCAGTGCTCACACCTAGACCTTTTTCTTAAACAATAACTGATTTAGGTGCAGTGTGGAAAGACCAGCTCTGACATGCCAGAGTTCAGAGAGATCTCAAGGATCTCAAGGCAGCACACATGCCAGAGGGGCAGAACCTAATATTCTAAGAGCAAAGTGAAAGTTCTTGACATAGTTTTGTTTTGAAAATAGTACAGAGATGACTTCAGAAGTAGAAAAGTTTTTTAGAAACAGGAAATAACTTAGTGGTAAAAGAAAATTTGAGAAGGGTATCAAGCAGCAGACAATCAATTGGTCAAAAGAGTCATTTAGAACACTTAACAAACAGAAATCCACATGGGGATAAAGGGATTGTGGCATAGAAGAATCACCTTAGGGTACAGGGATGGGGAAAGGAGAAACATATAATCACAAACTACATGCAACACTTTGGATCTTAAAGACTTAGTAAATATTCAGGACATAGATAATAGTTGGCCTATCTTGAATAGGATTAAACATATAGTTTGGACATGCTAGGTGAAGAAGTAAGCAAGAAAGAGTGCATACATTGAACATGACAAAATTTTAGACATGCTAGGCAGAGAAGTAAGGAAGAAAGAGTGCAGAGTTAAAGAATACATTGAACAGGCAAATTTTAGATATGCTGAGCAAAAGGTAGGCAGGAATACAAGTTGAACTCATAACTGATGAACTAGTGCAGGAATGAAAACACACAAGGGTTTGGATTCCAAAACTTAACTAAAGACATACCAGTTGAAGAAAAGGGTGCAGAATGTAAAGCAAATGAAGTTCCTATATCTAGCCTTGGCTTTCAGCCGGCTAGATCAGCAAGTACCACAAGTATCAGCAGAGAAAGGGAACTCTAGAGTGTAAGAACTAGTGATTTTTGAACTAATATTCATCTTCTCTTGAACTTAAAATAGGGGGGGGGGGGGTTATATGGTAATCAAAGCTTGACACATAAGGTAAGAGATCAATTGAGTAGTAAATCAGGGAAGTCACACGTAAATCAGCAAAGTCTTTCCCTTAATCAAGGGACAGTTAAATCAACGGTAAAACATGCTAAGTATTTAAGGAAAATAATCAAGTAAAGTTTAGGTATATAATAGGTAATTAGGGGTAAATGAACAACAATTTAATTAAGGAAACAAATCAGTAATAATCAGCGGAATACAAACAAGGCACGGAAAATTTAATTAAGGCAAGCAATCCAGTCAAATCAGATAGAGAGGTAAGAATCAAGAGTTAAATGGAAGGTGTTCAAATTAAACCAGGAAATAAGGGATTCAGAGTAATCAAGGGTTCAGAGAGTCATAAAAAAGGCAGCATGCTTAGCATATAAAATAAGGTAGAACATGAATAGTCAGGATTTCACATAGCTTTAACAAAACACATAGTTAAACGACACTGATTCAATGAGAATGATCAAGCATATAGAATCAGTGAAAGTGTTGAACTAAGCAATTAAGTAGAAGCATATTAGGACAAGAAAATCATGAGAAATCACAAGAACCCAAAGCAAGAACACAATCAAATGTACCAATATCCAGAAACAAAACGAAGAACCCCAAAAATTAGGGTTTTCAGTACAAACGGGCTAAGGTTGTAGAAGGCACATAAAAATCAGTCAAAATATATGAGAAGTAGAAGATTAAACACAGAAAATCATTAAACAATTTTTTAAAAAGAAATTCCGGCAACCCTAGTTTTAGGAAAAGATGAAAATCACTTGAAAATCGTACGAGTCTTGTAAAGAATCTTAAGGCTGTTGTAAAACTCACATGAAACAAACCAAAATCATCATAGATCTGTACAAATCTAAGAGGTTTAGAAAAAAAAATAGGGTTTCGAAGAGAACCGTACAGAGATGAACAAACCTTCTTAGAAAACCATAGATCGTAGCTAATATAGGACGATCTCACTCGGAATCACACCGGTATGGCCTCAAATAGGCGAGAGAGGAGTCATAGATGTAAATAAACTAGCCCTGGTCCCTTGAGGGCCCTAGATATGGCAAGAATGACGTGAGGGAGGCCATTGGAGGCCTGAGAGGTGGTGAGAGGTCATTGGAGATGGCCATAGATGAGTGGCGGCATTTGAAGATTTAGGGTTTAGGTTGAGAACATTTGAGAGCAGAGAGGATTAGGTGACGGCGGTGTAAGGGTTAAAATGAATTAGGTTAGAGGGGTTTGGGGAAGGGGTTACTTAGGTTAATTTAGGAAGGGGGAAACCTGGACCGTTGATCAAAACAATCAACGACCAGGATTTGGCCAGGTATTAGGTTGGGGTAGATGCGTATTGGACTTGGGGTTTCTGGGCTGGTTCAAAAGGGTTAAAATTGGGCTAGTTGATAGGTTAGT
>NW_017682574.1:0-9672 GCF_001879085.1 Nicotiana attenuata | reverse complement strand
GAACAAGAGGTAGTATGATTCATCTCAAAGACAAGATTAAATTTTTGTCGAAGGAAAAGCTATCTGAATTACTGCTAGACTTCATTGATGAGTCTGAGGTCATAAACAATGAGAAGGAACATCTGTCTAGGGAATGTGTGATCCTAAAAGCTAAGTGCAAAAATCTGGAACTCAGGACTAGTAAAAGTGATAGTGAAATACTGAGTTGAAGAACCAGGTTCTTGAACTTGACACCACTGTCTTTGAACATAGATCTGAAAATTTAAAACTGAAATTAGGAAAGGGTAAAAAGAAAGCAGATCACACACACCTAACCTTAGAAGAAAATCTAGGAAAAATGAAGCTTAGGAAAGATTTTCTATAAGTCATGTGGTTTGAAGTTCCACTACCTAGGATTCATAAGTCAGCAATAGATTTAGAACATTTACACATAGTTGTTTCTGCAATCTCTTTATAAGTAGAGCAAGCTAGAATACTTGCAAAGTTGGCAACTCCACAAGCAATGTTGTTTGGATTTTCCCCTGTATTTCCAGCTTGAAAGGTCTCCAGCATGTTCAGCAACCGTCCATATTGTTCTTTTATCAGACTGGCACACATTGGTTTGGATTCTTGTTCTCTGCCCCTTCAATACTTCCACCAAATAACTCTTCACAACCTCCGTGAACATTTGCAGCAGATCCTGCATTTCTGCCCTTAGTNGAGTCTGAGATAATTAACAATGAGAAGGAACATCTGTCTAGGGAATGTGTGATCCTAAAAGCTAAGTGCAAAAATCTGGAACTCAGGACTAGTAAAAGTGATAGTGAAATACTGAGTTGAAGAACCAGGTTCTTGAACTTGACACCACTGTCTTTGAACATAGATCTGAAAATTTAAAACTGAAATTAGGAAAGGGTAAAAAGAAAGCAGATCACACACACCTAACCTTAGAAGAAAATCTAGGAAAAATGAAGGATGAGTTGTACAAGAGAGATGAGTAGATAGTCCTAAAAGAAGATCTAGGCAAGGTTAAGCATGATCTAGACAGAACTTGCAAATGGAATAAGTCCTCTGATGCACTATCTTGGCTACAAAAACATCATAGTAGCAATAAGAGAGGACTTGGCTATGGGACCCTGCACCTAAGTGGGATCCCAAAAGCAAGTATATCACACTTCCTGAGAACAAAATCTGCACACACTGTGGTAAGACTGGTCACTTTAAAAGTGAATGTAATGCAAAAGAAAAGGACAATCAAAAGAACAAAACCTTTGTTCAAGGGAGAAATATGCTGCCAGGATGGGCTAAAAAGAATTTAATTCACCTTTTTGCCTATAGAAAGGGACCCAAACTAGTTTGGGTTCCTAAGACTAACCCCTGATTTTCTTTTGTAGGTCAAAGTGAAGGAGAGCAGCCAAATATGGTACATGGATAGTGGCTGCTCAAAGCATATGACCGGTAGCAAGAACCAGTTCCTTTCACTTGAGGACCTCAAAGGAGGAAATGTCTCCTTTGGAAATGGTAAGAAATGTGAGGTCATTGGGGTTGGAAAGGTAGGTAAGATAGACTTGCATTCCATTGAGAATGTCTACTTGATAGATGGCTTGGAATATAGCCTAATCAGTGTATCACAACTCTGTGACAAAGGTAACTTGGTAGCATTCACCTCTACCAAATGTTTTATGATAAATCTTACCACTGACAAGATTGTTTTGTAGGGAAAAAGAGTAAATAATATATACATTGTAGATCTGTCCACTCTTTCAGAAAATGAACTCACTTTTCTAAGTGTGTTGGACAATGATACCCTCCTTTGGCACAAAAGACATGGACGTGCAAGTCTAAGTCAACTCAACAAATTAGTCTCCAAGGACCTGGTGATAGGGCTGCCTAACATCAAGTTTAAGGAAGACAAAGTTTGTGAGGCTTGTGCAAGGGGAAGCAGGTAAGATCCTCTTTTAAAAGCAAGAAAGTGGTAAGCACGACCAGGTCGATGGAACTGGTTCATATGGATCTTTGTGGTCCAATGAGAACATTGAGTAGGGGTGGTAAGAAATATGTGATGGTTCTTGTTGATGATTATTCTAGGTTTACTTGGACATTGTTTTTAACATCTAAGGATGAAGCATTTGACATGTTTATTGCCTTAGTTAGAAAAACTCAGAAACAACTAGGTAATCAACTTGCATCAATTAGGTCTGATCATGGAACTGATTTTAAAAATGCTAAGTTTGCTGAATTTTGTGATGAGCATGGTATAGATTATAATTTTTCTGCCCCTAGGACTCCTCAGCAAAATGGAGTAGTTGAAAGAAAGAATAGGACTCTTGAAGATATGGCTAGGACTATGCTTCTTTCTAGTAAACTGCCCCATAGCTTCTGGGCAGAGGCTGTAAATACTGCATGTTACATCATTAATAGGTGCATGACTAGACCTCTTGTAGAGAAGACTCTCTATGAGTTACTTAAAGGGAGAAAACCAAATATATCCCTTCCTAGGGCATTTGGATGCAAGTGCTTTGTGCACAATACTTGAAATGACTCCCTAGGTAAGTTTGATCCCAGAAGTGATGAGGGAGTATTCTTGGGATATTCTTCACGTAGCAAAGCTTATAAAGTGTACAACAAAAGAACTTTGTGTGTAGAAGAAAGTGTACATGTAGTTTTTGATGAAACTAACATTCTTTCTGAGAGACAGGAACATGATGATGAGGTTATTGGGCTGGTAAAAGAATTGAGTGAAGTCACAGCTCAAACTGAAACTGCACCAAAAGAAGGAACAAGTGATGGAACAGGTTCTTCCATCCAGGGCAACCTGACAGGGGGAACTGAACAAAGAAAAAGTGAATCTAATTCCTAATGGAACCTTTTCATGAGCCTGTTCCTCAACAACAGAACATGGGAGAAACTCCAAACAGAAATCAATTGGTTATGAAACCTTACTAGTATCAAAGTTCTCATCCCATTGAGAACATCCTTACTGATCCAACTTCTGGAGTTAAAACCAGATCTCAATTAAAGAATCTGTGTACTTTTGATGCATTATTATCTCTTATTGAACCTAAAAATATTTCAAGATGAACTCAATCAGTTTGAAAGAAGTCAAGTGTGGCATCTGGTCAAAAGACCCAAGGAGAGATCAATAATTGGCACTAAATGGGTCTTCAGAAACAAACTTGATGAAGATGGAACGGTTACAAGGAACAAGGAAAGGGTGGTGGTCCAAGGTTATAGCCAAGAGGAGGGCATAGATTATGATGAGACCTTTGCTCCAGTTGCAAGACTGGAGGCAATAAGACTCCTCATAGCCTTTGCAGCACACATGGAATTTACCCTTCACCAAATGGATGTGAAGAGTGCCTTCCTAAATGGCTACTTAAAGGAAGAAGACTTTGTCAAACAACCTCCAAGGTTTGAAAGCAAGGAGTGTCCAGATCATGTATACAAATTGGACAAGGCCCTATATGGACTCAAGAAGGCTCCTAGAGCATGGTATGAACGTCTATCCAAATTCCTGCTTGAACATGGATACAAAAGAGGTAAGATTGACAGCACTCTATTCTTGAGGGAAAAAGGTAAGGATCTACCAGTAGTACAAATATATGTTGATGACATAATTTTTGGGGCAACCACTGAAAAACTAAGTAAGGAATTTGCTAAGTTAATGGGGAGTGAATTTGAAATGAGTATGATGGGTGAGATTAACTTCTTCTTAGGCTTACAGATCAAACAAAAACCAAATGGAACCATGATCCATCAGCAGAAATATACAAAAGAGTTGATTAAGAAGTTTAAAATGGATGAATCAAAAGAAATAGACACACCCATTGCAACAACTACTAAATTAGACATAGATCAACCTAGTTCATCTGTTGATCAGAACTTGTATAGGGGTATGATTGGTTCACTTTTGTATTTTACTGCTAGCAGACCTGACATTGTTTTCAGTGTAGGGCTTTGCACTCGTTTTCAAGAAAATCCTAAGGAATCCCACTTGACTGTTGTCAAGAGGATACTGAGATATTTGAAAGGCACTACTGACCTTTGCCTTTGGTACCCTAAAGGTAGTAACTTTAATCTAGTAGGACATGCTGATGCTGACTATGCAAGTTTCCTTGTGGATAGGAAAAACACCTCAGGTATGGCTCATTTTCTTGGTTCATGTCTGGTATCATGGGCCACTAAAAAGCAAAATTCAGTGGCCTTATCCACTGCTGAGGCTGAGTATGTTGCTGCTGCCTTTTGTTGTACTCAACTGCTGTGGATCAAACAGCAGCTGATAGATTTTGGCATTGAAGTTAGTTGCATCCTATCTTTTATGATAACACTAGTGCTATTAGTATGACTAAGAACCCACTCCATCATAAGAGGACTAAGAACATAGATGTTAGACATCACTTCTTAAGGGACAACTATGAGAAAGGATTGATTACTATAGAATTCTGTGCTACTAATAAACTAATTGCTGACATCTCTACTAAAGCACTGAGTAGAGAAATCTTTGAAAGGAACATGTTAGAATTAGGGATGATTAAGATCACCTAATAGGACCGGCTCAGAATGCACAATGAAAAACAAATTGAGAAAAATTTGAAAAAAAAAAATTTTTTTGGCTAGGAAATCTGGAACTTGTGTAAATATCTAGATTAATTTTTACTCAGTTTCATACTGTAAATAGTATACTCATGTGACATGTGTTGATATGACTCACGGATCTCTAATAAAATTTTCTCTATTTTGGTAAATTGAGGCATGTTCAAGAGGATTTTAAATGAAGAACCTGGTTCATCTGAATAACGAGGTATGTTTTCTATACTCTGCACAATTAGAAATATAAATATTTAAATTATGAGCAGAGTCCTACCTATGTTTAAAAAATATCAGAAAATCCTATCCGTTTATTTTTTGACCTAGTTCCGTCTCTACTAGAATTCTCACCACATAAAATGCCTAATATCTAGGGAAGCTTAACCGCTCATTCAACCTGAAATTTCAGGTTGATTAGACCTCTAATTGACTGCAAAAAGCTATCGTTAGTCATTAAATAAGTTTCTCTCTTTAAAAACCCATCATCACCTTCTGCTACCCTCATTATTCCAAACCGTCAAAAATTTCTTTCACTCTTAATTGTTCTCTCTTCCAAAAGCCAAACTCACAAACTCTTTCACGAAATCAGTTACAATGTCGAACCCTCAAGATAATCCAGGCACTCCTCCACAACCCTCCCCTTATGATTCCTCCACACCTCCTCCACCCAGTACAATCCCCAGCCTAAGAAGAGACATGTTAAAATGCTCGCACTGTAGCTACAGGTGCACTGTCGAAGAGATTGAACGCACAATTGAAGGCTACCCAAGCCCAAGAATCTGAACACTCAGACGATTCCTTCAAGTCTGCAAGTGAGGGGGAAGGGCCTGCGTCTTCTAACTTTGAGAAGATTTAGAGTTACCCTTCTGAGGTATGTTCTGTATTGGTTGAAAGTGTAGAAAATAGGTTTGTTCTTGTTGGGTCTGTTAGAGACATAGAACTGCCTGAGTTGAAAAGGAGAGGAGGTAAAAATAAGAATGGAAAAGAAAAAAAGAGTGAGGGTGCAAGTTGTGATGTGAGGGGACAAGGGATAGAAGTGGTTGAGTCATCACCCACCTCTGAGACGGTTAGACCAGCAATTTGTGGGACTGAGGATGAAATTATTGTAGGAGAAAGTGGCAAGTAAATAGGGGGAAATGGATTAGGGGAGGCTACTGAGGGTTTGGTAAACTTAAGTTCTCATGTGGATGAACCCGGTTCATCTATTGAAGAAACCCTACCAGATCTTCTGAAGAAAGTAGGTGCCAGTTATAATCCCAAGAAAAGGAGAACACCAACACTTAAGGTTCCCAGCACTACAAATAATACCAAGAAAAGAAAGGACAATTCCCCAACAAATGCTGAAACTCCCTTGCCTAAGGGGAGAGCCACAAGTAGTATGGTGAAACAGAGGGAGAGTGAATTACAAAAGGTTTTGGCTGAAAGCAAGAAGAAGAGGATGGATAAAGGAAAAGCTAGGGTTGCAGAGCCTTCTGAGGCTGTTGATGTTGAGGAGATGGAATAGGTCCATCAGGAGGAACATACAAGTGTGGAGGTTCAGACCCCCAAGCCTAAAAAGAATAAGACTTCTTCCAAGAAGTCTCCATCAGGGTCTAAGGCTGCTGAATCTTTATTGGCCAAAAGGACAAGGTCTGCAGTGAAAAACAAACCAGTTAAAATTGATGAGGATAAAGAATGGAGTGGTGAAGAAGAGAGTGAGTCTGATGGTGAACAGGACAAGCTTGCCCAGTTTGGCAAAAGAAAAATTCTGAAGGGAAGATTGCTGAAAGACTTGGTGGAACCAGGAATGGTTCGATTGGTTGATGCACTAGCCGCTCAGGGCTGGAAGGACATGGTCCTTCAAATGGATGGAAGGCTAGCTATAAATGAAATCATTGAATTCATGGCCAATGCAAAGGTCAAGGATGGCAGAGTTACCAGCCAAGTGAAAGGAGTTTAGGTGACCTTCGATGCAGAGAAGCTGGGTGAGATTCTTGACATCCCTGATGAGGGATATGATGACTACACTAGGCAAAGATGGCCCAGTTTGGATTCCCTTCCTCCTGCCCTTGAAATCACTAGAAGATTCTGTGATGTTGAAGAAGTGAATTAGGCCAAGTTTGTGCACAAGAGTGAAATGAAGCCACAACAAAATGTCCTCTTTGAATTTGTCAACAACTGCCTACTGCCCAGGCAGGAAAGAAGGCACATTGAATGTGGAAGACAAATCAACTAGCCTACATTCATCATCAAGCTACTGGACAGGGATATCAATGGCTCCAAGGCCCATGCCACCCCTTATGGATTTATTCTGACTATTGTTCTGGATCGGTGCAAGGTGCCTCTGAAGAAGTGGGAAATGGCCACAAGCAAGGACCAATTTTGCATAAATACTTTGATTGCTTGTGACTATCTAGTCAATGCCATTCCCAATGAACCTGGCTCATCCAAGAAGACACCAATAAATAGTAAAGTCAGGCTCTAGTTTAGGAAAGTGGGGCCAAGGATGCTGAGATAGCTAGGCTGAAGGCTCGCTTAACAGAGGTTGAATCTGAGAGGGATGCTCTCAGAACTGAGCTCACCAAGGAAAAGGAGAAGAATGATGGCATTCTTCAAAATATGCCGAATCTTCTCCAAGCCCAAAACCAACCCTCTAGCTCTTCCAATCCTTAGGACTTCTAGCCTTCATCTCCTGAACCTGTCTAGTACCACCAGTGACCCAGATTAGGGATTTCTCTTTCTTTTGCTCATGTTTTGAATATTTTGCTTTCTTTTTGTGGATTGTGGTAGCAACATTTCTCCTATTAATGAAATCTACTGTTTTTGCTCTTGTTGATTGTTAATATTTCCTTGAATAGTTTGAATGTGTTTGCTTGATTATTGATGATTAATCCATAATTGCACTTGCAGTTGCCCCAGTGGCCATGAGTAATTGTTAAATTCCGTGAATCACACTTTGTTTATGCAACTTTTCAATGATGCCAAAAGGGGGAAGAGATATTGTGCTTTATATATTCTCAATAAGTGATGTTTATAACCTAATGAACCCGGTCCTTGATGATAAGTAAATTTTTCTAAATTTGTATTGATGAATAAGCTAAGTTCTGACAGGGCCTAAGTGAGTGAAAAGCACAGAGTTTGTCATCATCAAAAAAGGGGAATTTGTTGGCCCAAGTAAAGGTGAAGTTTTGAAGACTGACAAAGGAACTCAGACATAGACCAGGTCCATCTTGTGAAGCACAGTTATGATCAACTCAAATATGTGAGATGCACATGAAGGAGATAAACCTAACTTATCAGAAGTAATATCTCCTGATCATGATCGAAAAAGTTGCATATTAGATAAGGAGAAAGACTCCTTACTCAAAGAGAACACGGGTTAGGAAAATGATAGAGTTAGAGTATGGGATTAAATAGAACTCTTCCGCCATGGAAGAGTAGCATTCGTATCCTAGTCAATCTCTAATTGCTAACTCCTTAAATATTAGTGTTGTTCTTTTTTACAGGTAATGCACATAAGCAGAAGTTAAAAGTGAATTGAGAGCAAAATAGCAAAGCAATTTTGCAAGCAATTTATATGTGATTCAAGCGTGCAATCCTGAAGCTACTTGAACCAGATAGAAGAACCAGTTCCAAGTGTCTATCTTTTATTTCTAGTTCAATTGTAGTAGGTATTTTCATTGTACCTTTCAGCTTATTTAAAAGCAATTATGTTAGGTACTTAGAGTTTTCAAGTTAGAGTTAACTTGAAGTTGTCGCAACAGTTGAGGCTATGTTCCACAGCGAAATTAGAGTTAATCCTAGGTTAACAAAAGAGTTTTTGTAAATGCAGTTTTTGGAGCCAGGTGTTTTCCACGTAAAATCTCTATGTTCTTTTTTTTCTATATTTATTATTTTGCAACAGTAGTAGTTGGAACACATAGAAGAACCAGGTCCTTCGATAATCAAGTTAAACAAAAATTGGGTACCATACAAATCACCCCCCCCCCCCCCCCCCGTTGTGTGGTATTGAAGTATAAAACATCAATTGGTATCAGAGCAGGTTATCCTTGAAGAGGCTAACATCTTAGGAATAGATCAAGATGAGTGCACCACCTAGATATTGGGAAGGACAATCCACTGCTAGGCCTCCACTCTTTAATGGCCAGTATTACTCCTGGTGGAAGAACAGGATGAGAGACCACATTATAGGAGAAGACTATGAACTTTGGGACATTGTTACTGATGGTCCCCTGGCAACTACAAAGAAGAATGCTGAAGGAGTGGATGTGCCAAAGACTAGTGTTGACTGTACTGGTGAAGATTTGAAGAAGTGGGAAAAGAATGTCAAGGCCAAGAAATGGCTTGTGTGTGGACTAGGTCCAGACGAGTACAACAGAATTCAAAGGTGTACTATTGCTAAGGAGATCTGGGACACTCTCCAAGTGGCCCATGAAGGAACTCCTCAAGTAAAGAGATCAAGAGGAACACTGATGTATTCTCAATATGAGAACTTTACCATGAAGGAAGGAGAAACCCTCTAAGAGATGTACACAAGGTTCAACTCTAACAAATGAACTTAAGTCACTTGGAAGAATTATCCTTGAAGAAGACAAGGTTGAGAAGATCTTGACAAGGGTCTTGCCAGTAACTTGGGAAAGCAAAATCACCGCTATTCAGGAATCAAATAACATTGCTACTCTCAAGTTGGATGAGCTGATGGGAAATATCACTGCCTATGAACTGAGCAGGCAAACCATGAAGATGGATGCACCCAAGAAGGAAAAAAGCCTGACTCTTAGAATAGCTGAAGGTGCAGACTTAGAGGATGATGAAATGGATATGATCACAAGGGATTTCAAGAAGTACCTAATAAGAGGAAAGGGTTCTTCAAGAGGTGCAACCTTCAACAAACCAAGGGCCCCTGAAAAACAGACCAGCGAGGGCTGCTACAAATATGGTAAAACTGACCACATGATCAAGAATTGTCCTTAGTGGGAAATTGAATGGAAGAAAGAAAGGGTTGAACGAAGAAACAGGAAGAAGGAACAGGTTCAACCCAAGAAGAACAAAGGATCAACAAAGGCTATAGTTGCTGCTTGGGGAGAAAGCTCAGATGATGATTCAGAAGATGAAGCTAGAGATGAA